>NW_007578475.1:0-2019 GCF_000690725.1 Stegastes partitus
GGGTTCGGGTTTAGGGGGTTGGGATTAGGGTTAGAGGCTGGAGCCGCCATGGAGCCCCTGATCAGGAGCATGAAGACATGAAAATGAAGTTTTTTATGGCATGACTGAAGGATTTTGAAGCTTGGCACACAAGTCAATGATGCTTCCATGAGGTGTTCAAGCAGCTGACCTGATCTCGCTGAGTTGATACGGATTGACCCATTTTTAAAATGCATTATGTGATGCTATAGATAGTTCACGGTGCACCAAATCTGCACCTCCATAGTCCCCAACACATGCAGGAGTTATTCATCTACTCCACTTAAAGTAACATTCTCTTAAACATTAATATTAATCTATAAAATATTCATCATCTGAAGTGTACATTTCAATCTGCTGTGATCTTGACAATTACATCCCAGTTAGGAGTGAATGTGTTTGGGCTGAGAAGCTCTGAAAACCACTGACAGACAAAAAGAAGAAAACAGATCCAGCAGCCGGGCTCAGACATGAATGAAGACAAATGTTCAAACCAGGCGAGGCGCTGAATGTATTTCCTTCATATGGAATAACAATAGGGAGACTTTGATCCAGATCATGAAGGAGAACATTTATGTGAGGAGGAGATAATCCGTTATTCATGCTTTCTGTCCCAAGGTACGTAAAATACGGGAAACTCAGCAGCTGGGAGAAACTCACAGATCACGAGGTTTCATGAAGTTATTGAACCTGTGGCCTGATTCAGCTGCAGTTCCACCGAAGGAGAGAAGAAGTGCAGAAAAACAGACTCATCCCAGATCACAGGACTCAGAGGCACAAAGTGATGATGCTTCCTGTGAAAACTACACATTAGAAATCTGTGCAGCTTTCCTGGATGTCCTGCCCAGAGTCTGACTCACCCTCTGGACCCACTCAGAACCCTGTCTGATACATACACACATCACAAACCTGTTTATATTATCATTAGAATTAAAATACGAAAACCTTTCTGATCTCTGCGTCGTCTGTTCTGCTCTCTTGTTGGCAGTGACTGTAAAAACAAAGACATGAAAACTGATTTTATTCGAGTGCACCTGAGGTTTAACTTCTGTTTGTTCAGAGTCATCATGTCATCAATCATTCAAGACAGGGAAAACTGAACCAGTAATATTACAGATTACATCTGTGTACGCCTTTAAATGTTGCTTCAGATCATTTAAAAGTTCATTTACTCCTCTTGTTTACCTGTTGATGTATAAATCGTGCTAAAAGCAGGAGAGCGTCCTCAGTGAGGTGAATGTAAAGACAGCAGATAACAGCCGAAGTGCTGTCGAAGAAAAGCTCCTCTGCTGAGAGAACAGGAAACGCAGAGCTGCTCATCAGCAGAGAACAACACTGAGCCTGGACAGAGCTCAGTGCTGCATAATGAGGAAAACTGTTGCCGGCTGTAAAGAGGAAAAAAAACCAGTTTGTTCACGTTCCAGCCAAGAGCAGCAGAGGACGAAGGAGCTCCGAGCCAGAGCTGTGGAAGTGCTTAATGTGGAGAAGCTGCAGAGCTGTCCTGGGAACTTCTACTGAACTACAGTACGGCATCTTTGGTGTACTTTGGTCGTTTATGTCAATCTCACTGATCAGAAACGTCCATGAAGGTGAAAGCAGCAGGTCCACAGGGAGCTGGGAGGCTTCAGGAAAAAACGATGTGATGCTCGATTTTCACTGTTTAAACATCACTCAGTTCACACACGACTCACAGGAACAGATTTAAATACAAATACTTGGACCCTGCGGTTGATGTTTCCATCCACCTCCCCGCTGCTCATCCTTCCTCTCCTGCTGATGGAGGCCGTCCACCGCCCACCCTGAGTCTGGTTCAGTCTGAGCTTTCTCAACGTTCAAAGTGAGTTTTTCTTCACCGCCGTTGCCAAGTGCTGCTAAGAGAGGAATTGAGTTTCTCTCTCTGATGCTGTCAGTTCTTGACCTCAATGTGAAAATGCCCTGAAATGACTCATTTGGTGCTTCATATGCAGGAGCTGTGTCAGAAAAGGTCCAGGACCGGGCTCA
>NW_007578475.1:5439-9370 GCF_000690725.1 Stegastes partitus
CCTGATTCTGATCTTATCTACAAAATAATCGGACATGTCGGGTTGAAATAATTTGCTCATCAGTTACTTTTTGTGGCAGCAATGAACAAACAACGCAGCAGCTCTGGAGGCGACGTCGTCACAGAGAGAAGGAACGACGGGACAGTTTGGATTTACTGCTTTTGAAAAAAGGGAAGCATTACGAACATAAAAATGAAGCTTCATCAGCATGTGAAGAGTTAAAGCTCAGGTGTTGATGCACCAAGTTAAGTCTACATTTCATTTTGATTCAACATGTGGATATATTCTGAAAGTGGAGACCGATGGAAACGATCTTTAAAATGTGGTAAAAGTGGTTTCTAACATCTTCGGTTAGTCCTGATGCAAGAAGGGGATTTAAAGAAGCATTTTATTCTTTTCATTATATAAAAACGATCTGGGTTGTGAGAGAAGTAAAGACCCTTTGTCCTCCTTATGCCAGTAGCTCATTCTCACTATGAAGATGTTTTTCTACATCAACAACATACATGTTCAGGTGGCATCCAACCAGAACAATTCCAAACGGGTCTGTGACAGTCCTGTCTCCAGCAGATGTCACTGTTTGGCAGCTGATTCTCACCGCGGCACTAACGGGGCCTTCATGCCAACACCATACGAGGTGACTAATGAGAGTTTGTATGAGATCCATCAGTCAAGCAAAACATCATTTCATTCCCAGCAGAGCTCAGATCTGGAGCTCTGCTGAAAACAAAAGGTTGTGCAGAGCGAGCGCACTGGGCCGGCCAGCTGTTCTGCTCAGAGCCCGGATTCACATTAAACACGATGGCTTTTAAAGGTTAGCACAGATGACTTTAAAGGTCACAACCAGCATAGCCTATGAGTGGAAATGTTTTCTTGAGGGAGAAACGTCCTTGCTTCTTTAAAAATGCAGCAAAATGGTGTTTCTCTGTCATCTAATGGAATCAATCTTTCTTCCTCTGAAAACGGCCGCGATAAACCGTCTGCGAGGCTCCGGGACAGAAGAAACGGCCACTTCCAAGTGTAAACACATGTCGACTGCTTAGCCCTGTATGTATGTGTTCAGCTCAGACGTGACTGTGAGTCCTTCTGTCTGTGTGTGTGTGTGTGTGTGTGTGTGTCTGTGTGTGTGTGTGTGTGTGTGTGTGTGTGTGTGTGTGTGTTTCCCCAGGTGTGAACTTGCACACCGTCCTGAGTAATGGATGTAATTAACCGGTCACTGTAGCATAGAGCCTTTACATACCATAAGTAATAGTCATGCCTGAGAAAATCACCGGGTAATGGCCAATTCTCCTCCCAGCAGGGACACTAAATGTCTCATCTCACTTTTCCTAATTACCCAATTAAAGCTTATGTGGCAGATTTGTTTTTCCTTATTGTCTTCTGCTTTAGCTCGACGCTATGGGCTCCAGTCATATGTTTAACGGCGCCGAGACGAGAGCAGCGCAGCGCGATCTGCAAACCGCATGTCAACACGCGTGACGCTTTTCCTACATCAGTGGTGAGGAGAACTCAGCGTGCTGTTTGTGTGGTGTGAACGCTGTGTTGGACCTGAGAGGTGGGAATTTATGCTGATTTTAAAATGTGGCAGCGTGCATATTTTTAATCAAACACACAGATTTTCTTTAGATGGGGGTCTATAGCGTGGGTGAATGCCACTGGAGCCTATAATCTGCTCCTCTTTATAAAAACAGAGATTTCAAACATACCAAACAGAAATGCAAACAAATAATCCTGGTGATGAACATGTGGTGTACGTTGGGCTCTTAGACGTGCTTCACTGAACCTCACGCTCTGTCTGCACGTACAGGGCTGCTATTTAAAACTTACATTTTTTTACGTAACGTTTTGGGCTTTTGTCGATGAAAACAGGAAAACTCCTTCCAGGACATTTGCGGTGTTCATAAGCAGACGAGGCTCACACAGAGTTGTGTCTCATTGGAGGACGCTGGTTCCTCCTCTGCTTACATGAGTCCATCACGTGCAGCTGCAGACTAGCGTCGGTGCTAACCTGGCTAACAAGACTTTGTGCATGTTACACATAAAGGTTACTCTTCCACTATGCTGAGGAACACAGGTGCCAGAATCAATCCACAAACATGATCCCCCCGCGTCCTTTATTGTTGGCAGCTCTGTTTTCAGGGTTCTGCTTGGTCACATGGGTTTAAAATGATCTCCACCTGAAGCTTTGGCTTTGCACTTAANAGTGTGGGAACATTATTCATGACAGAAAGCTGCTCCTTTATTACTGGACTGAGTGAATCAAAGGCGGTGAGCAGCAGAGGAGTACGTTGTCAGCGCCACACAAAACTCCCAGAATCCTCAGTGGGGAAGCGATTGCACAACCAGCTCTGGTGCTGATGTTTTTCTAACACGTATGACATCACTGTCTGGGAGCTGCTTCACTTCCTTCCCTCATCAGACTCACTGCTTATCAAACCGGCCTCGGTCACAGTGGAAAACCGATATCTCCTGTCGGCCGGTGATTATTATTCACTTTCACAACACAAACAGCTGCTCAGCTTTTGGCGCTCAAGTCCCCAGAAGTAGCTGAAGATGTTGAGACCTGGGAGTGTTTAAAGTCAGGACTTATCTCGCTCTGATAAAACAGTTATGTCAGACGGTTTTCTGCCGGTAATGACCGTGTGGAAGCTGCTTTGAATTAAGGTATTTTGGAAAATTGCAGGCTGTAATATTGGCATGCGGACCTGCGTGACCGTACACGAATGATTATCTCAGCGCTGCATACTGCAGCTCAGCGCTAATCATCGATCTGAAGCAACCGGCAGCGCAGATACAGTCGATGTTATGTCTTCCTTGAATCGACATCTGTTTGCAATCTGACGGTTTTGGCTACTCGATGGAGACAGACTGTTTCTAAAATGTTCTGACAAAAATTGATCTGAATGCAGTTTTATCATGATATATATGTCATGGCTTTGATTTTATGGAAGAAAATTCTCTATAAAAAACCCTGAAAGTTTCCCAGATGTTCCTCCTGCTGGCCAAATCTCCACACTCAGATCTGATGGAGGATACCTTCTCCGGCGTCTTGACAAACATTTACTGAAATCAGTTGTGGTGATTTATGAGCTCTGGCATGTCCGTGAGCCGATGACGCCACATTTCCTTCTCTTTCACAAAAACCTCGCTGAGCCACAACATGCAATCGTTCTTCTGTCTGTCAGCTGTTCATTAATCCATGTTAATAGCATTCACTGTGTCTGCTCTGTGATAACAGTCGGCTGGCACGGTTAGTAAAAGTTAGTACATTTGTCCAATTTATTCAGCGCTTAAAGCAACGAGCAGTTACAGTAGAAAAGAGTTCCTTTGTTCGTTTATGATTTGAACTTCCATAATTCCTCCACCTGTTGAAGACCTGGTCCTTGTAGAGGAAAACGTTTCCTTTACAGTTAGAGTCTGTGAGCTGGAAGCCTGGAGGCTGAGAAACACATCACTCCTCAATGCTCCAACACACACTGAGTGATGTTTCCATCACTTCAGAGGACGTGACGCTGACGGACCTGAGCCTCAACACAAACCTCATACTCATCTCAACCGGTCCTCTATAAGGTCCAAACGGATCCGTCAGCAGGTCATTCATCAGAACTAGCTGTTTGTGTTCCTGAGTTCATCCAAACTGAATTCTCTCTCTTGCTGTACTTCCCAGTTTTTCTGTTTGATGCAGGTTGTGATCGACAACACAAGTTCTGTCAGCGACTTGTTTAGATGAAAGACGCACAACATACACGGTTCTGTTTGATCAGAGGTTCCCTTCAGGTCACAAAGGACACTGCTGCTCTCTAGTGGCCTGATTCTGATCTTCCATCCATCCATCCATCCATCCATCATCTCTACACCTTAATCCTCACCAGGGTCATGGGGGGCGGAGCCTATCCCAGCTGACTCAGGGTGAAGGCAGGTTCACCTGGAC
>NW_007578475.1:13155-35781 GCF_000690725.1 Stegastes partitus
ATACTATTGTACATGTGAGCTATTCAGCTGATGGTAGTTTGCAGCTTCACTGTAACTTCATCACCACAAGTAAACTCTCCCACAGTGGTTTTACGTCGTCACTGACATATTGTTGTTGTATAAATATTGATTTTCAGCATCATTATTATTTACTGCTGAGCGTTAGACAAACATGCTGCGGTGGAGGTAAGTGCTCCAGCGATGACAGAATACTTCACACATCACAGCACTGTCAGTACATCTGAAAACTTACCAAACGTTGTTCGTCCATGCTGTCTGGATCTGATTTAAAATAAACCTGCTCATGACGTGACACTGCGAGGCTAACGAAAAACAACGTGGTTTGATTTAAGGCAAACATTCAGTTAAAATGTTTTTGTAAAGGTTTAAGGACCACCGTTGTTATGGTTACAGAGATAAGATAAACCTTCAGTCATCTCACAGTGGAGAAGAACGTATAGCTCAGGACGAGGAGGATGATGGTGATGAACAGGCGGCTATCTTCTGCACTGAAGTTTGATATTTCATTGCAGCTCTGATTATTATAGTCACAATGGGGGCTGTGTCACTGGGATGTAAACTGCATGTTGGTGAAACGATTGATGCTGTTGTTTGTTCTTTGGAGGACAGTTTCACTCACTGACATGGTTCTGGTCGTATATGTACGCATCGATCAGCCACAACATGAAAACCAGTGACAGGGGAAGTGTACGTCATTGATCATCTTGTTAGGATGCAACGTTCTGCTGGGAAACCTTGGGCTGCTATTTATGTGGACTTTACTTTGACACGCAGCTCCGTTAAAGCATTGCTGCAGACCGAGCACACGCCCTCATGGCAGCTACACTCTCCTCCGCTAGCAGCCTCCACAGGCTAGACAACGCGCCCCATCATGCTGGAAAAACTGCTCAGGAATGACTTGAGGAACACGACAAAGAGCCCAAACTGTTGACTCAGCCTCCAAACTCCCCTGATCCCACTCCCTGGGAAAAGTCCGATCCACAGAAGTTATTCTGGTAGATTAATGGTAGCAGCTGGACCTGCTTGAGTTCCTTGAAGATGTTCCACCTTCATCCAAGAGGCTTCATCAGCTCTGACTGACTGACTGGAGACATTAACACTTGAGTTTGGGTTTTAATTGGGGGTTTGTTGCTCCTCCCCCTCGTTATGTGACTCGTTAGTGCTCCCCCTGACACAGTGGGGTTTGTTAGGATCTGTTGTGGCTCGGTATGGATGTGGTTTCATCTTCCTGGGAAGAGATCTTAAGACTGAAGACTTCAGTCCTCTTGGATGAGAGGTGAAACGTCTTCAAGGAACTCAAGCAGGTCCAGCTGCTACCATCAATCTGAGACTAACCATGACCTGGAGACCTGGGAGTCTTCACAGACGATCCACAGAGGCCCTGCCTTGCAACCAACATGACCCAGAGGTTCTGCTGTTACTATCCCAGTGCCAGACACCACAGGACACCCCAAGAGGTCCTGTGTCCATGACCCAGTGGGTCAGAGCTGTTTTGGTGGCACAACCCCACATTAAGCAGGTGGTTATATAAAGTAAAGACGTGGGCCAAGGACAGAACCATGAGGAATCCCTGTTTTGATTTCTGAGTCTTAATAATTAAACTATGAAAGATGATCAAGTGTAAAGTGTGAAGCCTCAGAATGAAACCAGAGTTATTTCACCTGAGATGTGGAAAGCACACGACAGATAAGTGAGGAACTGCTGCTAACAGCGAAGCATGGCTGAGAGAGCAGATAGGGGGAAAAACCCAACATATCTGTTTGGTGAAATAGGAAGCACATCCCCACGGTGAAGCATGGCTGGTGAAGGTGACGACAGAGTCCGAGGGGCGTCTGAGGGACCGAGGAGATCCCATATGTTGTCGGGAGCTTGTTACAGGCGGCGTATTGAAGTGTGGCGCCTGTCTGTCAGCGATAATAGATGAGAGAGGACGTGGAGGGCAGGAGCTGGTTCGTGGGTGTTCGGGGGTGAGATAGACTGGACAGGCGCACCGGTGGAGTTCAGAGGAGTGGGAGGAGAGGAGCAGGTGGCGGGCAGCGGTTCACGGTCAGCCGGTCAGGGACGGTAATGATGAAGCTCCCCGTGTCTGTCTGATGATTTCAGGCCTGATAAGATCTGGGTGGCCTCCTTTCAGAAGACAGCGCAGACAAATCTACAGTAGACGAAGGAGCTGCGGGTGTTAATCTGTACATTGAGAAGGGAGGCTAATTAAAGGAAACGCCGACATAAAGTGTTGCAGTAAACCAGAACAGCTCCTGTGCCCCCGAGCGTAAGACTCCATTTCTGACTTATGAAAGCGTTCATTCATCAAACCCTGAAGCCCTGTATGAGAGCACAGGCATTTATTATGCGTCTCTACTTAGTTATTCAGGAGTTGTCTTCAATTTTTCACTCATCCATAAATGTTTTAGCATTCGGAGGTTTTAAAGATGATTTTTTTACGGCTGCAAATTGCACTTTGGTTGGTTTTCCCTCATTTCTACTGAGTAGTTTAATCCAGCCTTCAGAAGAGCATCCAGCAGGATGTAAACACCGAGCCTCCGCCTGGTCTTCTGCAGCAAACCGGCATCACAGCTCAGACCTCTGAATGTACACGCTGGATCAAACACAGGCTGCATTTTGTCTCTCTTTTCTGTTTTTGTGTTTTTTTGTTTTCCAAAATAAAAGCACAAGTGCAGTCTTTAACCTTTCTGCTGTTGTTGCATCTGACAGTTACTGACTAGCTTTCATTTTTGGCATCGCCGAGTTTTGCATTAATAATAATAACAATAATAATAATAATAATAATAATAATACATATATATACATATATATGAAGGGTAAAAACTATAAAAACAACAAATGACAATAAAACAGCAGATAAATACACAAAAGAAAATCAAGATGGAGAGGCAAATTAGAGGGAGAAGGCAGTTCTAAACAGGTTTTGAGTTTGGATTTGAAGAGAGGCAGTGAATCAGTATTACAGATATCTGATGGCAGAGAACTGGAACCAGCTGAGGAGGGTGTGAGTAATGGAGGATAATGTATGGAGGAGGATGGAGTGGGAGATGGTGCTGAAGGCCGCCTTCAGGTCGAGGAGGATGAGGATGGAGACTGGGTCAGGTGGTCGTGACGTTGAGCAGCGACAGTTTTTTTTTAAGTGTTTTGGAACGGAGGGTCGGTTGGAGATGGGGCGGAGGCTGTTGTAGTAATCTGGATCTGAACCTGGTTTTCAGTGAGGGGGGAACTGTTGCAGTTCTGAAGAGGGTGGAACAGTTCCAGTGCAGAGTGAGGAGTGGATGATGGCAGTGATGAAGGGCAGCAGAGAGGGGAGGCAGGATTTTAGAAGAGCTGTGGGGAGAGGGTCCAGTTGGCATGTGGATGGTTTGGATGTGTGGACCAGGTGGTGGATGTTGGAGGCATCAGGGAGCTGGAAGCTGGATAATAGCTGGCGGGGGGAGGGAGGGGATCAGTGGTTCTGGTGAATACTGTTGATTTTGTCATTGAAAAACTGCAGCAGGCAGTTACAGGTGTCGGCGGAGCACAGATGAGGGGGCAGGGAGTCCGGAGGTTGGAGGACTTTATTGTGAAGAGGGTCTCGGTGTTTCCTTCATTAGAGTGGATGAGACGGGAGTCGTAGCAGATCTGGTTTGTGTGATAGAGTCCTTGGAGAGCAGAATATGAGATGTGTGCATTTCTTTACGGATACGGAGACTGTTTTTGTTTTTTTTAGTTGGCAGCCTTTGGAGTTGTTGAGTTCAGGGGTAAACCAGGGGGCAGGTTGGGTGAAGGAGACCAGCACTGGGGCAAGAGAGTGGAGAACTGAGTTCAAGGTGTTTTGGTGCTGAGCAGCCAGTTCATCGGGGTGGAAGAGCGGTTGGGGATTAATTGTCTACCGATGGTGGAGGAGAGGAGGTCCATATTTAAATCCTTGGGGTTACAGAAGCAGATGAGCCGAGGTGCTTTATTTATGGAGAGGCAGAGTGTGGCGCTGAATGAAATGAGATGATGGTCCGTCATGTGCAGATACGCTGGATGGGTGACACTAGAGCAGCAGATTGAATCAAGAATGAGGCTGTTGTGTGGGTAGGAAAGCTGATGGAGACTAAAACCTATCAAACTATCAGATAAGGCAGACGGAGGAAGAAAAGTCTGTGAAGAAAGGAGGACTTGACACCGTCATCATGAAGCTCACAGAAGCAGGATGATGAACAACTAAAACACGCAGGAGGTTATTTGTTGTTGCAGAGAAGCTCACGGACTTCACAGATGCAACAAATCTTTGAGCCAAAGTCGGGATCAGCTGTCACGTTCTTCTACAGTGAAGTCTGTCTGTGAGCTCATCAGCGTGGATCCAGCAGGTCTGTTCTGAAGGACTGAACCTCCTCCTTTGTGGTTGGCTGGTGAACGTGTGGTCCAACGTTTCCCCCCGGCCTTCAGCTGGGCTCTGGTGACAGACTGACACCAAACCCTGACCGTTCACTTGTGCCATGTATGAAAATTCACTTTATATTCATCCAGTGTTTCCGGAAACTGCTTCTGTCTGGCTGGTTGGAAACACCTCTCGCCGTCTCCCCGGCCTCCCAGCGGCCTCCCAGCGGCCTCCCAGCCGGCCGTTGGCTTCGCTGCACGTCTGTCGCCGTCCCAGCAGTGTGTTGCAGACACAGAGGGGAAAGAGAAGAGGCCATCTGGACTGGGTCACACTGCAGCGGCGACCACACGGGACGCAGCCAGAACCATAATAACCGTCCGGGTGGGAACGTTTCCCTCTCTGCTTACAGTGGCGCTCTTTCTTCCCATGCTCTGGATCGCACTCTTTCTTCACACCTCTTGAGATAGTTCTGCTTACATGAGTTGATAAATCCTTTTTTGTGTCCCCCCGTTTATCCACGCTTTGTCTCTGCACTACTGGCTTTGCTTCATTCAAGAGGAAAGCAGCGTATCTGCGCTGAGCGAACGTTTGGGAAAAAGCCTTTTGTTGCTGATTTGAAAGAGCAGCTTCCAGTCTGACAATTGGCGGCATACCGATAGGGGACAAACAGCGGCCGGACACATTCACCGGCGCACAACTTCCTAGCAGATATGCTGCCTGCAACACTCTTCACACACACACACACACACACACACACACACAGATCAGCTTCACTCCTGCTTAGTTTAAGTGAATGTCAGCGAGGACGACAAACCGACACAAAACCTACAATTCACCTTTTTACAGCGAGCATTTCCATAACACTGGAACAGTTGCTCTTACAATACAGTACACTTCTCTTTGCTCTCCGGCATTGTGGAGGTGTCTGCCCGCACTGAATGCCGTGTTGTGTTTCGTGTCTGACACTCTTGACCTGCATTTCTGGGTACCAGCATCCCTTCTGGCCCTCTTCAGAGCTGGGAGAAATTCCCCACAGTGGAAGGGATCCCCAGCGAACGCCTCTGTCGTGTCTCTTCCTCCCTCACAGTGTAAGATAATGAACTCTCATAAGGGAGTGGGTGACCCTCTTTCATAGTCTTTCCATCTATCTTTGCTGTGCGACGGAGAGAGACAGCGTGGAGTAGTGGGAAAGGATATAGTACAGACTGGCAGTAATATCACAGAGACAGAGATTGAAGCCCTCGGACTGCTCGGCCCGGCGCTGGTCCAGATAATGGATGAGGTTAAGTTGCAAGTGGCCCCATCTCCAGCAGATGAAGAAGGAAAATGTCTCTCTTCTGCTCTGCCCAGTCCAGCACGGCATTGATTCACCTCTGGACAGAGCAGAAGTCTATTATCTTGGAGATTACTTTCAAAGCTTTTCATTTTGTCCTTGTGCCTGTGGATCAGCCGGCCACGATGAGGACTGATTGAGTGCCCTGCAGCCATGCAGTCGCAGGTCTGACCTGAATGCAGCGCAGACATCGGCCTCAGACAACCACAGCCTCCAATTCTCACCGCTGCTCACCCCTCTGACCCCCATTCTCTCTTCGTTTTATCTCCTTCGTAGCAGCTCCTTCTTCCCCCGTGTTCGCCTCCTGACCCTAACGCCCCCCTCTGGCCTCCGAGCCTCTCGTCGTGTCCGTCTGAACTCTTTTCAATGAAACAGATCCCGCTCTCTCAGATAAATTTGTCTTTTTGATCAGACGCCATTGAGCAGAAGCCAAAGGTTCTGCCATCGCCCCATGACGCCAGCTGTTTGTATTTAGAAACATACAAGCAAGTGGCTCATTAATGCTTCATTAGTTCAATTAATTACACGTTGTTTTGAGTTTTGTCTTTATTGCTTGAAGGCAAAAATCAATCCTGCTCATTGCTTTTGTTATCACGGTTGTACACGAGTTGTTTTCAGTTTTTCTGCTCGGTTGATCTGATTGACTCGTACAAACACGTGACAGATACGGACAGGGTTTGGATTTCAAGCAGAATGTCAGCGGCTGCTTAAAGCAGTTTTGATCACACTGGTTCTGTTGTCTGGATTAGCTCCCAAAAACCAAAGAGAGGCTCCAGCTGCATTGTTTTGGTAATTTAATCATTTCAGTGACTCATTCTGCTGATGGTCTGTTCAGCACTTGTTTGGCTTCCTAATAGATTTCTGCACATAATCGAGTCAGTCGTACTGTGACTGGGGTTTTTATTTAACTGTACTTTGATTTAAAGGCAGCTGATCCTGCAGAATTCAGTTTAAATTCACTCCTAAATAATACACTAATATATTCATTATTTTAAGTAGCCATACTCTGATATAGGCCTTTAATGATTTATGAGTCGGATACATTTTTAATGGGCTACGTCTGAAAATATTTTCATTACCTCCGACCGATTTGACTAACATTAAGCTTTTCTTTTTATTATCCACTAAGTACTTAATCGGGGACAGTCGGGCTTAATGGAGAAATGGAAATTACCTCTTTTCTGCATCGAATTGTTCAAATTAATATAAAAGATTTGTAGTTACTGACTCTGTTCAGTTCATTTCTAGGCTTATTTCTAGCTCAGTGCTGATCTCAGGTCAGCGGTACATGCGGTCTGGTCTCAGCTGCTGCATCGGCTCATCGGACCTTCAAAACGCCTGTTCACAAAGAGAGGCGGCTCAGCTGCTGACTGCTGGGTCTGAGTCAGGCTGCTGAAACAGTTCCTTCAGTAACAACGCGATGCTGAATGTTTGTGTTTGTCCTGAACACCTCTAACATCAGCATGAGGCGGCTAGCAGCTAGCCGGTAGCATTACCATGTGGTGTGGATGATCTGGTCAGACCAGGAACCATTCTGGGGATTTATGAACAAAATAAAACTAAACTTACAGGCAGGACGGCGGGTTGGCAGACGACAGAACAGGAACCGAGGCAGCACTGGGAACAACGGCAGGTCTGCATACATGATTGGAGGACCGGGACAGGTGAGGGGGGTGTGGCAGGAAGGAGAAACTCTGAGGACATCTGGTGGCTGGATGTGGCGTGACTGGGATTGAAACTGTGACGCCTGTAGTTGTTTCTGTTTGTGTGTTCGTCTGGATGTGTGTCTCGGTGCACAACATGCTGCTGTGTGCATGTTTTATGTAAATACTGTAAGTTTCCTGTAATGAAATGTGCTGTACAGATAAAATTGCACTGCATAAATTAACCGCTGCTCTTATTATTTTCCACCTCAACCTCACCTTGTTCTCAGGAAGGTCTTCTGACTGTCAGACATCAACAGATACCATTTTTCCTCATTAAACTGGTTGTCAGCTGCGAGTGCGACGGCCGTGATGATGTTGACTTTGTCTGTTAGCTGTAATAACTTTTCACCGTCACGGATTTACAACTCAAAGGATTCTTGTTTTAAGTGGAAATGTAAATGGGAACATAGCAGCCAATGAATTCCATCTTTCCTTTCTCCTTTCCTCTTTTTCTTTCCTCGTCTTTTGTTTCTTCTTGTTCCCGTCTTCTTGCCCCAGTTACTCAGGCCATCTGTCCATCCGTCAGCAGGGCACCTCGGATGGATCCGCCTCTCAGAAGAACATTAGAAGCGTCCTCCTACCAGCTGTGTGGACGGATAAATCCTTCCATCATCGCAGGTGTGTCAGCCAGTCAAGTGCCACAATCACTCAGACAGGGTCCTGACCGACCTGCCATTAGAGACGGCGATCGGAATTGAGAGCATAATTAATCTTTACCTGTGTTTTGTTGGCTTTTAATTTTTCTAATTGATTTTCAGCGGGTTTTGCAACTCAGCAGATGAGGGGGCCAAAATTAGCTGGTCAATTCCTGTCCTTTTCTGGTCTGGGCCAATTGATTTTATGACAAGGTTATATTCCCCGGACCGTACTGATCAATTAATCATGATGGATTTCCAATTGTCATAGGGCACAGTTTCTCAGATCCTCCTTTATTACCGTAGGGACTGATAGAGTAACCTTTGCTGGCCTTGAAGAAACCATGTGGCATAAAGATTTTCTCTTTTTTTCTCGCCGTCCACACACAGCCAGGAATATTTAATATGAGTGACTAGAAGTTTTTAGAGATGAGAAAATGTTATTTGGAAAAGAATGAGAGTGTAAATTGCCACCGACAGCCGTTTTCATGGAGCTCCTGTGAGAGCAGGAGCAGATCTGATGTGACTGAAGGAGGAATGATGAGTGAATGATGGGCTGTGACAGTGACAGTATAATTGATCCCAGGCGCGCTATTAAAGCAGCATACATTGAAGAATATCCCTGACACCTCATTAAAAGAGCAATATTTGTGTTTCATATTCTGAGAAGTCAAATTAAATTCTCCAATGGTTTTTATTTGATGAATGGAGTTTGGGCCCAGAGCGCCTCATAAAACACACCAGATTCTGTCCAGCGCTCGATGACGGGACTCCTCCTCCTCTTTGATTAGTGTCCCAGGGGTTGGGATGAAGGGCAGGAGGTGAATTGATCCGAGCGGTGTCCTGTTCACAGGCAGCAGCCCGGCCATTTGATGGAAGTCAGGAGGGGACGGCGGGTCCGTCGGCGGGGACGCAGGAGGCTGAGCGGCGTTGCTCCGGGTGGGGGAAGGGAGAGGACGACGGAGAACAGATCTGTTGCTCAGCCACGCTGTGACCTTCAGCAGACCTTCAGCAGACAATAATAACCTGACTGCTACGCCCCCCTCTGCTCCTCCAACACTGTGCCTCCTTCACATCTCCAGCTCTCACAAGCACTTAATTTCAATTACAGTTGTGACCATGGGAGAGCGAACAAATAAATCCCAGTTTCTCCCGTCGGAGGCTTAAATAGGAGGCTATAAATTACATCAGCAGTAAATGTAATGATATCTAAATTACATTTTAAAAATGGGAAAATGTGTGGTTCAACGTAAAAGAATATATAAATACAAATTCAGCTGCCAGTTAGCCTAGCTTAGCATAAAGACTGTAAACAACCTGTGAAACAGCTACAGAAGCCTCCGACCAGCGCCTCCTGCTGTTTCCTTCTGTTTCTGGTTTTAAAGTCAGACTGGCAGCATTTAGGTTTCCCTCAAAATGCATCAGCCAGAACAAACGAGCTGTGTGTACACATCGTTTCAAGGAGACGTTGTCGCCTACATCCCTCGCTGCCAGAGATGATGGAGGTGTTCAGGATGGAGGGATGGAATAATGGAAGATCACAGCAACCTGAGAGAAGACAGCGAAGCTCTCATAAAAAAGAAAAGCACACACACATATACACACACTTGTTTAATTCCTCAGGCATATTCAAGTCGCTGTTCAACCCAACCGTGAAGCATTAGCGAGTAATTGAAGACTTTGTAATTATGAATACTCATACATACTGAGCAGCAGCAGACAATTCCTGGATGTGTCTCCAGCTGTAGGATCTACTCTGGCGGTTAAGTGTCTCTATTCACGTCCTGAGTGAGAATCCAGAAGCCTCCCTCGTTCACTGTTATTGCCATGTGCTTGACAGGCATTATCTCTCCTGAAACTACATGTGGCTCCTCGCCTATTGAAATGCAAATTTGAGAAACACTACAGGGGTGGCAAACATCAGCGTATTTCTCATATTAACGCCGGGAGGCTGGAGGACTGTGTGATATTGTGGGTATGTGACGAACAGTGATGTGATCTAAGTCAGTGGACGACAAACCGGCCTCCACGGCGCCTGTGACTGCTGTATGCACACTGTAATCTCTTCTGCTTTATTTTCCAACTGTCTGCACATTTCCTGAACTGCAGTTGAGAAAGAAACAAGATGCAGCACGAGGAGGGAGAACAAACCCTGAAATGATGAGATCAAAGCAAACACTGAGACACACAGCTCTCCGGAGATAAATGAATCCTATTTTAATTCATGTGGTTGTGAAACGCTAACCGCACACTTTGCTATTACATGATTTCTGCACAAATGACTTAAATCATTCAGCCTTTTTGGTGGAAACCAGAATTACTTTGGGCATTTGAATGTGGATGCAGGACCTGCTGCTCTTTGTTCTTCGCTGCAGAAGCATCTGCAATTATGTACGCCGAGAATTAACAAGTGGAGTCGGCAAGCTTTGAATTCCTATTTTCCTTCCTTCCTATCTACATATGAACAGTGGTGCCAACATTATGCATGATGAATTATTCAAGATCTTTCTGCATGTGTGTGTATGTAAATTATAGGAGATAGTTACGATAATTGAATAAAGGTGGAGGACCTTCAACGTGATTGTAACTGATGTGAGGGGAGGGACGGCTGCTTTTCCTCGCACAACTCAACATATTCATATTCCCATTATTGAAATTCACTCCACTTTTTTGAATGCTCATATCAGCCCTCCCAACCGTGCACAAACACGCACTGTACGCTTAATTGCGTTCGTGCATAAATGTTTGTATATGCAGTCATTTAATTACTCACGACTTTTTCAGCGCCGACAGAGGAAGAGAGAAGACATCCAGTGTGACTGTGTTGCCAAACAAATTTGCAGGAGGAGAGGTGAATATGTGCATCAGGGGAGAGAAAAAAGAGGTTTCTTGTTACTGTGACATGCTGACTTTAATGTCCGCCACGATGACAAAACCAGGGCGGCTGCAGGAGGAGGCTGTCAGGAAAAGACAGCGGAGCAGGCAGCAAATCATCCAAACTGGACGGACTGGACGGGATGACAACCACCAGTATGACACAGACATAATAGATATTGCCTCCACATTGCATTCATTTATCTGTTTCATCCTTTATGTAAACCATGAGTCTGACTGAGTTTAATTTTTCTTATTTAGTCTCAGTATGGACACGTACGCATTCACACACATAGAAGCTGCTTTACTGACATGAGAAGTGTTCATCACATACTGAAAAATACAAACACTCAGTTCAGATGTATTTATGACGCTCCAGTCTCAAGGCCCTCCTGATAATAAGATGAAGACAAATTAACAAACCCAACCAACCCACACAGTTTCCTCTGAGCCCTCCCTTTGGTTCCTTTAGCAGCAAGAACCTTCCTGCAGAACCAGGCTCACGGAAGGCGGGCATCCGGCTGGACCGGCTGGGTTGAAGGTAAAAGGGAGCGAGAACAAACAATGCATAAGGCAGCTGTAAACTGTGGAGAGCTGGAGGAAGCCAAAGACCACAGATCAGGTGTAGCTCAGCAGCCAAAGAGACGTTCATGTGTAGATCACAGGCTCGCTGCTGGTTCCTGATTAAAAGAACTGTTTGAGTTTCTAGCAACATGCAGCTCCTATAAAAGTATAAAAGACTGCATAGATGTGTATAATTCATCATGGTTTAATATCCTGGTTGTGTTTCCTTCAACATGCATTTGCTTTTTCATGCGAGCGGTGAAACAAACATGATTTCTAGGAGACGTGGTTGCATGCTGTGGAGCATCATCACACCCAGAGAGCTTCATTTAAAATCCTTGTAGATGAACTTTGTTTACTGAGGAAACGTGCAACTGGTTCCTGTGACGTCTACAATAAACCGCCTGAGCTGCCAAAAAAACAAAAAAAAAAACAAAAACAAGGAAGCTTTGGTTTGAACATTACATCAGTGTAAACATGAAGCTTCAACAAAGAGCTTCAGGAAGCCACAGCAGCCGTAAATGAGATGATCTGAACAACTGTAAAGCTTTGAGGGGGAACAAAAAGGAGACGCTGAACTGGAACGGATGAGACGGAGAAGTGACTGAGTTCTAGTACGTCACAAGGAAAAGGAGATTTAAAATAATAAAAATAAAGGTACATGTTCTGTTACATCTTCCTCTGAAATACAAGCACCGCTCTGAAGACCAGACAGATGGATAATAACGGCATCCACTGATAACAAACAAACATCTTCCTCCTCATGTTGCATCTCTTCACACGATGCTGATCTAAACGTTCCCCAGCTGCTCCATTCACATCAGCTTCCATTCATCAGATCACATAACGAGGCCGTCCAACCTGAACCTGAACTGAAATTTTATCCACTGCACGATGTTGTGGAGCACCAAAACAAACAGTACGCCATTGTTCCAAACCACATTTGCACCAAATCGATACCAACACACCATCGATTGAAGGCAGCGTCTCCGGGTTCCAGGTAGAGGGGTTAAGTCAACGGATGCAGGATGGGGGCAGCGGGACGCCGGGCAGCTTCTCGGGGGAACGTTGACAAATCTCCAGATATTGATTGGATGCTGGAGCTTCTGGACACATATGTCCAAACTGATCCCCTCAAAGCCCTGGTGAGACAGCGCAAACTACAAGCAGGAGAGGAAGCTGGAGGGGTATTAAACGCTGTGACAAAGACGTATGCGCTGCGAAGGGAAAGCGTGTGTCTCTCTGACAGCCTTATTGCTACTTGGTTTACAGTACACAGCAATATGCAGCACCACATGACTGATTGCCCTGCGAAGGTTTATGGTTGTTGCCAATGGAGCGTGTGTGTGTGTGTGTGTGTGTGTGTGTGTGTGTGTGTGTGTGTGCATATGCATGTGTGCTGTCCATCTAGTCAGTGAGATACAGGTCTGTTTGTATTGACACAGTAAAGAAACTGCACCCTCGTCAGCAATACTCAGCAAGACAGTCAATCACCGCCCCGACGACCTGGATGCTCGCTTCCTCTGGGCTTCAATACACACACACACACACACACACACACCCCATCTGAGCGATCACATGTCTGGACCATGTGGAGAGGTTGTTCCATTGCTAAGCTGAGACTGAGCTGAGATGCTGAGAATGCTTTTACTTTCTTATTGTTTGCTGCTTCATCTGTGAAAACAATGATGGTAATTTTGCCAAGTTAACCCTTTCCTGCTGTTAATACAGTCACTTTTTTATCACTACGACTGTTCTGCAGCTCCCCTCAGCTTAATGCAGGTTTATTTCAGCTCATCGTGTCCCGTCCATAACTTCACTGTTTACTTGGTTTGACTCTCAGCGCACTGCGTTGGTTTTAGCCACAGGACACAGCCGTCAACAAAAAAGCTCCAAAATCCCCACATTTGTTTTGTCTTTTTGTCCAAATGATGTCTCAGATCTGGTGGATGAGACGTTTCCCTCTGGAGCTGGTGGAGACTAAAACAGCAGCTAAAGCAGAGCTCTCATTCACCTGGTGGCCAGAATCCAAATGAATGATTAAACTGCTCCACAACTACTGGACATTTAAAGAAGCAACCTTTTGCAAAAGCTTTGACATATTGAGTCAAAAGGTGACGATGTGTGTAAGTGACAAAACAGTCATTACTGGTTTAAACACCCGTCAGGTTTCCTTCTGCTTTTATTGAACCCACAATGTCAGAATCTACATGATGAAGGCGTCTAAACTTAGAAAGAAATTACACGTAAACAAATACAAATAAACTAAGTCATTTACAGACAAAGAAATGTGAAGTACTTTGTCCTGTGTAGTGATGTCATTACAATATGTGTGGGATCAATCAGATCAATCAGATCAATCAGATCAATCAGATCAATTAGGTGGTCTAACTCGCTGAAATCCATAAATGCATATTTTAAAACGAGGAGGCTCAGTGTTGCATAAAAAGTGCCGTCAGTAGTTACAGATACAGAAATCCACTGTGTTTAATCTGAGCAGCAACACCAACATATTGAAGAGCTTCTGAACATGACATCACGTTTATCAGCTCATCTCCTGAAGTTAGACGTCATGGAAGCACACAGGCAGCACAGTCATGTATGTTCTGTGAGCTGCTGCCTGAAAGTTTAACATTTTTAAACAGGATATTTCATCTACTTTGTACGGTTCCTGTGAAACAACAGATCATGAATGTGTACTGCTGGACTTGGTTGTGATGAAAACTGTAGAACCGCCACAAGACCCAGCAGACTGTGTGTGGTTACAGCAAAGACGTTTACTGGATTTGGATCCCTGTATTAAATTAAAATTAGACTAAATCAGAAAGCAAGTAGACTTTACAGCTATTTATTTACAGTCTGCACCTTCTTGAATACGGTTTGCTGCCAAATCATGGACCTGTAGGCATTTTGTTTGGCAGTCATGGTGGCAGCAGGTCCTGTGTGTGTGTGTGTGTGTGTGTGTGCGTGTGTGTTCACTCTTGATTTGCTTTTGTTCTTTTCCTCTTCTATATGTTCAAAATGCCTTCAAAACAAGTGTAAATGGAGGATTTGGGGTGCAGTGACTGCCTTTGACCATTAGGTGGCAATGCTTTTCTTTGCTGTGCATTAAGAGGAATTTAGTGTTTCCTCAGTGTGTATATATGTGTGTGTGTGTGTGTGTGTGTGTGTGTGTGTGTGTGTTTCGTCATCCATACATTAGCAGGCATGCAGCCCAGTAGCATTGTGCCTATAGGCTGAGACAACAAAGGAAACCTGGGTAATGGCTGCTATAATAGGACAAAGGCCAGTCAGGTGCAGTGATTCTCATTAAGATGGAGCCAGAGAAATGGCCTCCAGACAAAAATGCAATTTTAAACTTGATCAGCGTTGTATAAAAATGATCTTAAAGTACATCTGAATGTTATCCATTAATACTGCGTGGCTGTTGTAGTTGTGCTCTGCCCTCTTAATATCGTTATACGCCGTGATTCAGTTAGTGTTGCACTCTTTATACTAATAGATCCCTCTGGTGAGCTCACTGGTATTTTATGGTCACCCATTGATTGTGCGATTAGCGATCCAGCGGGGTCCACCCACTTCATGTCCAGTTTAGAGTAATGGTTATTGAGTGAGCTGCCAATGGTAAAGAAGGGTATTGACCAGAGGAGCATGGTGGTGATGTTGGTGGATGGGGGTTGGGGCGGCAGCAGCAGCAGCAGCAGCCACCCTGACCTTCACCTTGCCTCCACACCAGCACACTGATTTGATAAGACAAACCAGCAGCCACGGTGACCTCTACCTGTGATCACCCATCCACTCATTTCTCCACCTTAGCCTGACTTTTGATCACGCGGAGCTGTGTTTCAGCGCAGAAACGGGTCCATCCATTAGCGCGACCATCCTTCATCCTGCGGGTGATGATGCAATATGAGAGCAATGCAATCATTCCACATGATCCAATCTTGGCGAGCCACAGGATTAAAGTGGACCCTCAGGCCAGTTTCTATGTTTACACGGTTCTACTGTGAATAAAAGAAGAAGCTCTGAAGCACATTGTTATGCTTTTGGTCATAAAGCTTCAATCAAAGGTCTCGTAGACTTCAGATATTATCGTTTGCTGACTGTTTCTTTCAGGGCAAAACCTTGACAAAAGCAGGTTATAATATATATTATATTATGAAGAGCTATGCTGCACCTGGCTGCTTTAACAGTAAAAGCTAAACAAACAGAAGTGAAAAGGGAATTCAAAGTTATTGATGGAATACGCCTACTGTTTGCTCAACTGCCTCTAACCTCTGGACCAAAATTCAGCTGGAAACACTATGTAAAGTCTACAAATCCAATAAATGCAGCTGCGTTTGTGTAGAGGATTAAGGATCTATATGTTGCATGCTTGTTTCACAGGATTTGTTGAAGCAGATGAAGCAGTAGAAATGAAACCTCGTGGGACTTCTGAGAGGGAGAGAGGGCAGGTGAATAATGGAGGTCAGGTTTGACAGGATAATAGTGACTGCAGATGTTTGGGAGAAGAAGGAGAAGATCAGAGCGGAGGAGTCGACCAGCCGCGCATTAAGCCGAAGGACGAGCAGGAGGACACGACGGACTTCTTGGGTTTTGTGAATTCAAACAAGAAAACGTCCAGAAATTGTTGAAAAACATGAATAAAAATGCGACAGCTGATCTGGGTTTAGATCATGATCTGCATGTTTAGGACGTACAGGATCCAAATGAGACTCACATTAATGAACAGACTTCATCTTGAATCTGCATTACCTGACTTCTGGTCACTCGGGGCCACAACAAGACCTGTGATCTGCTTCGAGCATTTTGATGTTAGTCGAGCTGAAGATCATTTTAAAGCCGTGACAAATTAAGTCCAAAGACCTTGCTGACCTGTTGGTCCTACAAACGTGTTTCCAGTCCTTATTCAGAGCAACCAAAAGTGATCTCAGGGCAGTTTGAACCAGAACCATTCGTCTTATTTCATATAACTTTTGGATGTAAAATCTGGAAAGTAACTTAAGATAAATGTAGAGAAGAAAAATGTTTCACTGGAGGAGCAAAAAGTTGAAAAGTAAAGTACCTGATATGACTGACGGCCCTTTATTAACACCTAAATACATCCTGCAGATAAACTGCTTCCATTAATTAAAAGTCACATGTAAAGAATGTAAGGTCAATAATTACTGACTTTAAGCTCTGTTTTTGGTCTCCACCACCTTCTGAGAAAAATGTCTCCCTCTTAGCCCGATCAGGACCTTCATGTTTCACATGTAGAAGGTGTTTCTGGGTCCACTGGACCCAGAGAAAGAATCTGTGCAGAATCTGTGTTGGTGTTCATTATAGACTTTATGTTAATACATGTTCTGACAAGTTGACGTATGTTTGGTTCCAAATGCACGACACACGTCCCTCTTTTTATATTTAAAATAATAAAAAAAAACACCACCTGTCACCTGAACCACATGACCTGGGTCCAAAAGAGCCCAACAGTCCTGAACAGGGCTAAGCTGCCAATAGCTCAGCTGAGCTGAACCCACAAAGAGTTGCTAATTCTGCCACTCCACCAACACCTGAGCAGGTCTTCATGTCTTTCAGCTCAGTTTCGATTTAACTTTTATGATTCATGGTCTCCACTAAACAATATTAGAAACATTTCCAGACAAGGCAGGAAGTGGTTTTCAACATCAACAACAAAGCAGCTGAACTCTGAGTCCAGTGACCAGCTGCTCATAGGCGGGTTTTACAGAAGCTGCTCAGAACCAAACAGCACGACTCCAGACCAACGCTAGTATTGATCTGTATCTGCTGAATGTGTGAATAGGAAACAGTTTGCTAACAAGTCTGGCAATGAGATCAGCTCACGGAGTAATAACTTGTCCATGTTGTGTTTACGGCTTTACCAGGAATCAGTTATTAAAGGAAAACAAAACAGGAAGTGATGCCCAGGATTTACCCCCCCAGCTGTGATCATCCATCTCTGCAACAATAACGTTAAATAATAATTCCTGAATAACACGTCTCAGCCATGTTTACCAACCACAGCATCTCTATGCGTCCTTTTCAGCTGCCCAGGGGACAGCTGGGCAAACACTGACCCGTATCTGCCCCGTTTCCCCACGACCCCTTAAGCCGACCTCGCCCCATTAGCCCCCTCAGCCGGCCCCTTGGTTCAGCCGGCCCACCTCGCCAGCCAAGCCACTGGCCTCGATGCCCACCCAGGTCTGGGGTCCCTCCGCGGGACGGCGTGTGAGACTCAGGAATTCAAAACACTTAAGAAGTCGGGCAAATACAGGAGGTCGCTCCACACAAGGAGGAGGTCAGCTTCTGTAGACCGGACCAGCTACCAGACACCACTGCTGCCATCTCCCTCGCTCTCTCTCTCTCTCTCTCTTTCTTTCTTTCTTTCTGGATATGCAAACTTTTCCTCCTCTCTGGTTGGTGCTGTTACATGTTCGCGGCCCGATGAGGGATGAATGAGACTGAAGTGAACTCAGCCTTTCTCTTTTCTGTCTCTCTTTCTATTTCTTGTTCTTCTCATTCTCTGACTCAAACACACACATCCATCCAACATCCCACGGCTTATTTATTCCCTGCTGAGTTCACTCTTTAACCCCTCCAAGGCTCCGGCAGCCAAGCTTATATAATCTTGCAGAGTGCAAATTGAACTCTCATATTTACGAACAAATAAATAAATAAGTGTGTGCATTTCAGGAGCAGACGGAAACGTCTGAGCAGTTCACTGTAAAGCGCCTCGCGTACTTGGCAGCAGATCAGGTGAATGTTGGCTGAAAACTAAGAGCTGTGATGTTCTGGCTTTAACTTTATTGATGTGTTTACGCGAGCTGGTGTCGTCTGTTGTAATGGCGGACGCCTAACCGTGTACTTAACAAGGCGTATTATCTCGCTCCAGGTTCCCAGAAAGACTCGTGTATGTCACTTTGTGCTCGCTGCACGGATCTGGTCTCAGCCGACATGTATAATCAGAACTCTCTCATCTAATAAAGGGAACAGAAAAATCAATGCAGTGTCTAAAAGTGGGAGCACTAATTGACTGGAAACTATATGATCGTATGCTTGCTTGCTTTACATTTTTGTGAATTCCTTTGACCCACTGAACTAAAGGACGGCTCGTCTGGTTCAGAACTATGAGACCTGGTGCCGACTGAACTCCGATTGTTCGTTCCAGGAAGCTTCCACCTCTTTACTGTGAAATTGTTTTACAGCGTCTCCGGGGACATGAACTGTCACCAAATATGAATTCGAGCAGCAGACGTTTGTGAGCCGGCAGCTCGTGTTTTTGGCTCTGAACCAATCAGGTGAATCAAAAACTTCAAAATCCCAACAAACCTGTAGTTCACAGTGCACACTGTGTGTTGTGTCTCTGATTGTTATCATGATTAGCTGAGAGTGAACATTTGTCCACCTGTAGAGGAAAAATAAATGGAGCTGGAATCATTTTGTGATTTAATTTAAAATCCATTCACGTTCTGCTCATTTACCGGTTTGTTCAGTGCTGCGTGTTCAGAGGCCAGATCTAACGCTGTTTAAAAAACCAGCACTAGCAGCAGAAACATGCTGCCTTCGCCCCGCCCTCATCACACCTACCACATCGTATCCATCCTCCCAGTTTAGGCAGGTAGGTCGATTCCTGCTCCCAGCATAGCAACCGCTCGAGTGGCTCCCACCGGTCCCTGGTGTGTGGCCACGCCCTGGGGTCTAATTAATACAACACATTGTGCATCCATATGGCTGTGTGTGATTAAACAGATAGGGAGAGGAGGGGCAGAGAAATGCAGGATGAAGTGGGGAGCAGGAGGCGCTTACATGGTTCCCCTCATTGACGGAGAAGAACATCCTGCTGCATTCGCTGTTTCTCTCCTGCCTCCAACAGACACACTTGGTTCAGGGCAATGAAACAGGAAGCCGACCTTGGCACGGAGCAGCGCGATTAGACCCTGAGAAATCAATACGCAAAATGTTCGAGTCAATCAAAGAGACAATATAAAACATCTTTTTTTTCCCATTTCATTTGCTGTGAAACAAGACTTCCTCAAGGCCAGATGTAAGTGTTGGAACAAAGCCCTGTTAACAGACCGCGGTCCTTGAGAGGGCTTTTTTTTCCTGAGTATGGATTAGATAGGTGAGGGCTGCGGTAATGAAGAAGGACAGGCCAGGGCAACATGCAGCGAGGAGAGGGAAGAGGAGAGGGAAGAGGAGAGGGAAGAGGAGAGGGAAGAGGAGAGGGAAGAGGAGAGGGAAGAGGAGAGGGAAGAGGAGAGGGAAGAGGAGTGAGTGTGAGTGAAAGGGTGACGTAGGGATGAGCAGGTGATGATCAGAAGCTGAAGTAGGTGTAAAGCTCCGCCTCCAACATCCTCTCATTCCTCCCTTCTCCCAAAATAAAAAATGATGCTCTTATAATAGTGTTATCGCTTATTTCCAGTGTTTTCTACATATACATTTAGTTGTTCTTTTATTGATCAGCTTTATGGTATCTGCTGCTTTAAGACTTCTACCTAAACTTATACAGAATTGTTTAGAGCGAGCAGCCATGCCAGCGTTTCCATGAGGCTGGACTTTGAGCACAGCGGTGATCAGATGCTTAGCAGGTACAATCTTCACCATGTTGACCGTCTCAATGATGTTGGGATGCAAACTTTTCTCATTTGCAGCGTTAAACACAAACTACAGCAGGAATGTGATCGTCTCCATCCAACAGCTGCTTATTTACCAAAACCTACAAATGTCGACCTCATGGTGACAGCAGGTGAAGAGTTAAAAATGATGAAGGTTTATCCTCTGGGGATCACGCTACGCCAACTGTTGAGATATTTCCCAGGAAGCCAACCTGCCATCAGCTCCACGCGGCGACGCTTTGAGCTGCTCAGCAAACAGGGCTGCTGCTGCTCGAACACACCGCAGACCTCAGTGTGAAAGTTTTTTTTGTTGGAAACGCTTTCTGCTCAGAAAACCGCTGAGGCCTGTCACGCTGTGGGATCAGCGATTGCTGCAGGGCTCTCTCGCGCCTCTCTGAGCTATTGCTGCACACTTTCCTTAAGTGTTCAATTCAGCAGACTTTCTTGAGGGAATATCCCACAATTCACGGCGCTCCAATGTTAAAAAATGATGGCGGGGCAAATACGCATTATGTTTTTAAAGCCTGTGAGCAACTCGGAAGAAATTCTGTCCACCGCTGCAATAATAGGAGCTAAATATCTGAAAGCCATGTACGTATCTGCACAGCGAGATTCCACCAGAGCTGGGTAAATGTGTATTTTATAATTGGAACTTGAAAGCAGCATGTCTTTCCCTCCCTCCTCGGTTTTTACACCCTCTCACCTATTGCCACACGTTGCCACTTCCCCCATCCTTCCATCTTCCTTCCTACAGTCGAGCTGCATCACACCTCCATCCTCTGCTCCCTTTGTCCCACCCTCCATCCTTTCTTTGTCCTGCTCCACACATCACTGCCGCTGTGCACACAGGGGATGCGATATCTCTGCCACTCCCCCTCCCCCACACTTTACCCGCCTCCCCCCTTTTCTTCTTTCTTTAGGGCTCTCGGGCACGTTGTTCATGTTAACCGGTGAGTAGTCGTTCAAGCACTGCGTCTGTGCGTGTTTGAGTGATAAATGAGGAGAAACTTGTCATAGATGATGACTACATAACTCTGCATGTGAGCCCTGCACTTACTGCCAAAAGAAAAGGCCACCCAATTTATCTCTCAAATACATATAAATGTGTTATAAGGTCAGCGATGGAGGCTGCGTGGTCAGCTGCTGCACAACGATTCCCCTGGCACACATTGCAATCACATCAGCCCTCCTTTTCTCAGAAACAGTCACTCCATTAATGCTTTCAGTGCCACGTCTCCTGTGGCCTCAGCATGTTAATGCCCACATTCTCCATCAGTCACCCTCCACCACATGACACTCCATCTTAAACCGGAGCCACAGGCAACAGCACGGGGAAGGCAGAAGTGGCAGAAATGATATTGTCTCTTTCACAGGCCTTTGCTCAAATACACCCACAAGAAAACAGCTCCAGCGCGCCGTATTGTACCACGGGGAATTTATCTGCAGGATTTCTGTACGAGACGTCTTATAAAATATGGACTGCATTACTGCACGCTTTTATCCAGAGCACTGAACATTTTGCTTCTCGTTTGCGCTGTTGTTGACGAGCCACCGTGCTGCTTGAGGGACTGGTACCTCGCTGGGGTTCAGCTTCTTGTTCAAGGACATGTCAACGTAACAAGAGGCAGGAAACAGAGAATCAAACCGGCAACCCTGAGGTCAGTGTTTGACCTGCAAATTTAACTATTCAGTATTACATAAAGACGTCTAGTTTAGATCTGAAACACTCAAACAGACCGTCCTATGCAAAATAAATAAATAAAAGTCCTTCAAACCTGCTCTGATATATTGTCTCTATACATATTAATGGATCAGATGTGTGTTCTGTGAAAGCTGCAGCTCAACGTGATGAAGAAGCGATTCTCCAGACCCGAGCACCATGCTGGACTTGAAGCAGCATTTCTTTCAGCTAATGGTTTTGTTTGTGTGGGCAGCTGCTCCAGCGCTCTGCTCGCCTCTCTCTGCTGTCATCAGCATCGTTTTCAGTCACAGCAGGCAGCCGCTCACCAACACAACCCGATAAACTCACTGCACAGTACCTGCTCAGCACCAAGCGGCGGACCCAGTCAGCAGCTAGCCGGTGAGCTAGTGAAGCGTTTATCAGGAGGACGTGTTCAGATCCTCTGCTCAGGTAAATACAGGGATTTAGGAAAACTCCAACAACAGCCTGCGTTCAACACCCACATGATGAGGATCAGCAGCACAGTAGCTAAAACATTTATTAGCTGGGACTTTATTGGATAATTCCTAGTGAAGGATCAGTGTGTCAGCGGCGCGTTGCTCCTGCAGGTGGCGCTGGTCTGAGCGACTGTCTTATGCAGGTTTATTTACAGGAACATCAGATAAACCCGAAGCCTCATGAGGTGATGAATGGGAGAAGAACAAACAAAGTTCTGACACTCAAACCTGTTTGTGGAAATATTCATTAATCTCTGATTTTTGGTGAGATGTTGGATAATTTGGACATTTATTTAAAGTAAACTCTTAACCGTTCAGAGTAAAAATATAAATAAATCTGTAT
>NW_007578475.1:36133-65388 GCF_000690725.1 Stegastes partitus
TTTGTTATTTTAAATTAAAAAGAGACAACTGGTCGGTTCAGGGTCGCGTCCTGATTCAGCTCAACTCCGGTGTTTTAGTTTTAGTTCTAGTCTTAAGCAGCAACAAAACAAAGGATCTCGTGTCCCTGGAAGCCTGTAAAAGACATTAAATGCACCATCAAACATTATTATTATTATTATTATTTTAATGCAGACTCAAATGCATTGCTTCATTTGAATACGTTGTGTGCAGCTTAATCCAGCACTTAACAAAATAATCCCAGAATAACACAACGCAGTCCATAAATAACAGATCTAAATGGATGTGACAGAATTAAATGATTAAAAACTCATGTTCATTTAGATCTTTATAGGAATGTGAAGGCCATGCAGACATATACAGGGATCTCCTAGCTACACACACACACACACACACACACACACACACACACACACACACACACACGGAGGACAGCATTTAAAAAAGAAACAGGAGCTGACAAGATGGTTTTGATTATTTGCGACGTGAGAGGAGGGATGTCACCTGGGAAGTGTGTTACGGCTGGGAAATCTGGAAACAGTAAAAAACGAAGAGGGAAAAACAGGAAAAAAAGAACCGGGGAACATCAGAGGTAGGCGGGTATGAAGGCTGGCTGGTGTGACCTCTGGCCTGCCTCCCTCTCGGCTGCTCCCTTTGAGCCGCTAAAAGGCGTGCGGTGTGAGGAGCCAGGAGACAGCTGCACCCCCCTCATCCTCCTCTGGGCTCTCTGGGAAACCCAGGTCCCCTTTCTCAGCTTGCTTTAAATGCTGTGGGGTCAGGAGGAGCCGGGGCCCAGTTGAGGTGGTCCAGCCGGGGATAGAGTTTCACTGCTTTATGTGGCCAGTCTGGACTGTGTGTGTGTGTGTGTGTGTGTGTGTGTGTGTGTGAGCAGAGAAAAGGAGGCTGGCTGTGAAAACCTCCTCTGCTGTTGTCTCTCCATTGAAGTAAACAAGAAGCTGGCCGTGGTGATTGCAGCCGTCCTCGCCGTCCTCCACACACCTCCCCATCCCACGCACACACATTCACACGCACACGGCCGTACGTGCACGGCGGCGACACGCCGAGGAGAGAAAACTTTAACGTGCAGCACCAAAGTCTGTCATGAACAACAGTAAACACAGCGACAGGAAGCTGACTTTTATCCGACATAAACACACTTCTTATTTTATTTAGTTGTAACGAGCCGTCTGCAGACAGTCATCCAGCAGTTCGTTAAAACAGATAAACTTCTTTGCACACGTCGGCTCTGCTTTGGCTCCACAGGTTAGCGTCTGAAACGTGGACGTCTTTTGAAGGGGAAGGAATCCCTCCTCTGGTTGTTCTCATCAGAACGGAGGCTGTGAGGATAAAAGGTGAGCTGTGCAGGTTGTAAATCCCCCGGAGGCAGATTTGTGATTTATGACTGTGGGCTGTATAAATAAAGTTGACTTGATTTGACTGGAGAAATTTGATCAGGATATCCATCACAGCCGCCACATCTAGCAGGAAGTCGTGGACAAAAATAAGCAGCGAGCAGGTTGGAAACAGGTCATTATGCAACGCTTTACGTAACGGTCAGATTGTGTAAGCCGCTGAAGTGGGAGGTAAACCTGAAGGGGAGCACACCTGAAACACACAGGAAACAACAAACATGCAAACACAACAGGTCACAGCTGAACCAGACACTCAGATGAAACTGTGACGGATGTTTGCACTGAGAAATCTGTTAAAACAGAAAGAATAATAAAAAGAAGAGAAAACGTTCACTGAATGAAAACACGGTTAAATGTGAGACTTTGAGAAAGAAACTTCCATCATCTTCAGCCGCTCCTGTCTGTTGATCTGCTGGATTTCTTTATGGTTCTGTTGCTGCCAACAGGAATCACGGCCAAAACATGGGAAACAAACAAGCAAAAGAAATGTTCACCCAGGAGAGAAAACCAAAAACCAAAACAGAGACAGAGAAGGAGGAGGCTGATCCATACTGAACCCTCCCTTTGTCTCCAAGTGCAGCCATGCATTGGGATTTACAGTGATTAGAAGTCCGGCACCAACCCTCATCGACCAGGAGCTCTGGGCCTCGTGCTCAATACTCTTTGTCTGGCGAGGAGGCCACGAGTTAATGTGCTGAGCAGGAGAACAGGACGGTGCGGTGGGGAGGGAGGGCACCAGCCTCCATCAGATTGATCCGCTGCATCTCAGAGGACGGCAGGAAGCAGGCAGGGACGCAAACACACATCCGCACTGTAAATTACACTGTACACACACACACACACACACACACACACACACACACACACAGAATAAAGACCGACTCCGGGTGCATTCTTACTAGATCTAGTTTATTATCACTGTTCTTGTTTTTTTCTTCCATCAGTGTTGCACAATGAACCCTAAAACAATACAAACCACTAAAAATGGTCTATGTTGCCTTTGTACACATATACATACAGTACATACAGTACATACAGTATATGTGGATATGTATACAGACTTATAAGTTATCGTCGCGACACCTCGGTCTGGAGCGAGTGTAGAAACAACCGTGTGAGAAGAAACAGCAGTGATCCCTGACGACGCTGCCAGAACACTTGTTCAATCATCTCGAGTTAACCTGAATTCAGCTGTGGGAGGAAAGCAGATATCGGCAGTGACCTCAGCAGACGGACACAGAACAACGAGACCGACGGGACAGACGAATATGCATGATCATGAGTCAAAGGAAAGATCTGTGCTCCCTGTATTCCTTGGAAATGGTCAAGTAGTAGTTTACACGACTGGTTTTTGGCTTCAGGTTGACACCTCATCATTAGAACCCTGCAAGACGTTGAAGAAATAAAACTGCATAGATAAAAGAGACGTTTGCCTCATTCTGTATGACCTGTAGGACCGGTAAAAGCAACTCTCCTGACCTTTAATGTGTTCTGCTGAAGCTTCCACCACAGACACCAGAAGTCCAGCTGACTGCCTACAGATGGTTCTACTGAAAACCAACAGCCAGTAATAAGTAGACAGCAGTAAGATATTTATTTATGTCAGATTTGATGCTGATCTTTAAGTTTCAGCATCAGGACCCAGCTGCTCCTGTTCACATCAGGATTAATCAGGACAGTTTTCTGTATGTTTCTATCAACACGTAACAAAGACAGCATGAATCCACCGTTCAGACTTCTGCACATCCTACAACGTGGGCTGTGAGGACATCTGATGAAGTTATCTTGATCAAGCAAATGAGTTTCTGACTGTTTGACTCTGAACAGCCACAGAGGTTTATTCTGTACTTCAGCTGGTTCTGATTTAATCCTCCAGACTTCACGGTATGGACAAATACTCTTCAGGGGCTTAAGACCCAGGAATGAAGATTTCACTTCAGCTCTGGATGAATTTCTTGTTTCTAATCAATTCCCACCAGTGGAGGTGGCGACAAGTTGTGGGAAGTTTAAATCCTATAATCAATAACGCAGAGTTCAGTTTGCAGCTTTAACGATTCAAACTAATCTCATCAGTTGTTCAATTTTATGAGTAAAATTCTTGCAAACCAGCAGCAGCAAGAGCAGGTCAGATATTCTCACGCCTACGTGTTCTATACGTCCAACTCATCGGCGTATCTTCCCCTATAAGACTAAAAACTGTTTTGCCAGCAGTGCTGTTAGACTGAAGCTGTGGCGATCTATACGGGCTGTATTTATTTTTTTACCACTCGTGGCTCCATTAACACACTCGAACAGCAGCGTTTCACTGAGCAGCCGTTATCGACGCTCATGTTTGACGCTAAATTTACAGGACAGGTGTGGGGGGTCGCTCACACCTGCAGAGCGGGTTCTAGCCAGCAGCTCTGACTCCAGATAAAGGATGACTGAGCGGCTTTAGCTCGCGTTGACAACATCGATACAGAACAGACATCCTCCTCAAGCAGACATGGTTTGTGAAGGAAAATGAAGACGACTTGTCACTTTGGAGGGAAGGGGACTGACAGGACCTCACTCCGAGTCACTGGTGTGAGGATGACTGGTGGATGAGGATGAGGCGAGGCAGACGGAGGTTTGTCAATGGAAAAGGTCACTCAGCCTATTTGCATCAATACACACCATCAAAACAGATTGACCGACAATGTTAGACAGACCATCAATAGTACCATACTGAGATCACAACATTACTTTGTGCCGTCATTCGGCTAAATATCACAGTGTTACCATCACAAGTCCAATAAGGATTAACTAACACTCTTCAGCTGAGCTAAAATAACACGTCAGCGTTTTGTTTCTCATGCAGATCTACGGGAGGCTTTTCTCCGCCTCATAGCTTCAAACACACTGGCTTCAATCTGCTGTCTTTACACAAGTATGTAAAATATAATACTGATCTCAAACATTAAAGTACAGTTACATTAAATCACCATTTGACAAGAGTATAAAAGTTGGAACTCAGCATTGTTGGACATCTACAGTCGTCGGGGTCTCGGAGCAGAACACCATGAAGATAAATGCAATCAGTTCACATGAGGTGGTCATCGGGCGCCATGGCGGGCCATCAGCGCCGCGGCGGACCATCAGCGCCGCGTCCTGTAAAGGTTGTTTTAAGGAGGAGCAGCTAGTTGCATCAGTTGTGGTAGTTTCTAGAAAAACCAGAACCAGAATTTTTCGGGTCTCCTAAACGTCCTCGCCACTGAGATGATCCACAGACAGTAATGAGGCGACACGCCGCCGCTCCGGCCAGAACACAACCGGGTCTTTGTGACTACCTGTGATAAGTTAATGCATAATAAGAGACAGAACCACACAGACAGATGTGTAATCCGCTAGAGCCATATCCTGGCACCATATTCAATATGAATCAAACCCTGCACGTGACCAGTCCAGGATACTCTCTGTAAAAACCTGAGGATACCGGAAGGAGCATGAATGATTTACAGATGGATCTTCCTGCTGAGTTCGACTCAATGATTGGTCTATAAATAGTGAAAGGTCGAGATGTTTCTAACTACTTTAAAACGCTTTGCCAGTCCAGCCTCCCACACCTTCAGTTCCATGTCCTGTAAGACAAACGAACGCTCATAAGTCTGAACCTTTATAACATCAGAACTGTTCTGTTTTATGGAAACTGGACCTCAGCGCTAACACGTGTCTCTACGTGGAGGTGTTCATCACCCTGGAGGTGTTCATCACCCTGGAGGTGTTCATCACCCTGGAGGATGCAGATGAACTATTTTCTAGCAAACAGGGAATAAACGACATCTACATTTTCTCTTATTTACTTAAATATCCAACAAAGATGGCGTCCCTTCAGCACACGTGTCTGGGCTGAGCACAAAGCAGAATCCTAGGAGGGGAATCAGGTCCAGAAGGCCAAACCTGTGGCCTGTCCGGACACATACAACACAAGGATCAGAGAGTCCCTGAGCACACACTCTGCTTGACCACGGGTCAGGATTCTTGAACGAGGACCAAAGGAGGCCGACTACCTGACAGGAGCAGCGTTTGGTGACAGAGCTCCTCCCAAAACTATCAAACATGGACGACAAAGGCGCCGGTTCCACGAACTACGTCAGCAAACGTCTGGCCCTCTGTGCTGGTGGAGCTACGGCACCAGTCAGTCGGTGAGAACAGCTTCCGTGGACTCGCACAAGCTCTGATATTTTACAGCAATATGACAACCTGACCTGTCGAAGTCTAATCACGTAAACATGATCGTCGCTGCGCCGCGCTCCCGGTGAATCAGGTTAAACAGCGTGGCACCGAAAACCTGTCACATCCACGGGGGCAGGCAATTTCCTGCAGGAGGAGATTAACCTTAAATTACACCGAGGGACAGAGGAAGGAAGTGAGGAAGAAAAACACAGCGCTCGCATCCCGAGTGAAATTACTCTCAACAGAGGTGAAAAAGAAAAACACGGATAAAGGCTGCTGCAGCTCCGGAGAGGAAATATCACAGGAGGTTCGGAGGTTAATAAATACACACAGAGGAGACGTTTATGTCGGCATTTGTTACGCTGTTTTGACAATTACCATCATTTTTTTCCCCCCAACACTTGATATTAACACCAGAAGTGTACAATTAAATACAAGCAGTAGATGGAAGGAGAACATCTGCAAAATAAACATAAAAGGCATCAAACGATGGTCACGGAGATGATGAATAAAAACTGTGTGTGATGCAGGTTTGCATAAGAAGTGAAGGCGACAGGTGGCTGCCGGCTGTGGGGACACGTACAACTCTCAGGTGGGATGGACGGTACGCTCCCGTCACTTAGCACCAGCGTTGATTCTTTACATTATCTGACTGGACTGTAATCAAAATGTCTGCTCTGTTTGGGCCAATCACACGCTCTGCCGCCCGTCAGCACGCCGGGCCGTGGTGGGGATATCTGCTACAGCTCGTGTGATGAACACAGAACCATGTGAGGATTAATGCAGGAAGCATTTTGGATTCAGCACCACAGATGTAGAGAAAAAAGCCTGACTGGAGGTCACGGTTAGCGTGTTAGCGTGTTAGCGTGTTAGCGTGTCACTGAAGGCGGCAGAGACGTGACCAACGGACGGAGTGACTGAAGGTCAGCTCCAACAAACTGGTTCTGTTGATTCTTCTGACAAAGCTGGTCGACACTCGTAGAAAATATTACGGCTCTCAGAAATTCACATTATGGCCGGTTTGAGTCACGACCAGGAAGCTGGTTCTGTTCCCTCTCGGCCGCTCGTGGAGCAGATCTGAGCTCAGGACGGCGGAGGTCATCAGTCCGGTTCAGGCAGGAAGCAGAATCAATCAGAACCCATCATGTGGACTTGTGTGCGTGTCGGAGTTGTAAGTGCCACCCACTTTAGTTTTTTCTTCTCAGTTTACTTTATTCATGGAAAACAACAACAACAACAAAAAAAAACGTCCACATAAAACATAAAGTAAAACACAAGTGAGAGAAAAAACAAAAAGTTGGTGATATGGAAAAACACAAAATAAATCTGATGATAACCAAAGTTACACATTCACATCCACTACAAGTAAGCATGAAACTGAGCAGTTTAAATAGTTAGTGCACGACATAAAGGTCCTAAAAGGTTCTCCCTCCGTTGTTTGTGTTTCTGTCGACTGTCTGTCTGTCCAGCATGTGTCGACACAAACATTTATACTCTGTTAGATATATATATGTATGTATATGTGTGTGTTTTCCTCTCCTTCATTGTTCGTACTCTGTATGTTTCCTTCATTAAGACCTGAGAGAAAGGCCAAAACCAGGGTTGAGGTAGGTAACCATAATGCATCAAAGCAGTTCCTGTCCAGTAGGTGACGCCGCCGAGCGGAGCGCCGGCGCCAGAGGCCCCTGTGATTGTTGAGCCGCCCAACAACCGTCAATCCCCCTCAGCCGGCGCTCCGTCGGCGCCCGTCAGCATCCAGAGATACTGTAAGTACGGCGTTCCTGAAGCACCTGAACTAGCCAGCGGTGACGGGAGGGAGAAGGCTGAGCAGCAGCGGCGGTTTTGGGAAGAGTAACACGAGCATCATGACCAGAACCGTCACATGGACTGGGCACCCCGAGTGTAAAAGGCTACTGCTTCACTAAAGAGAGGAGTCGGGTACAGTGATGTGAACACAAAACGACGAGAAGCTCTGCAGCAACAAATACTAGAAAACGTTTAGAGATACACTGCCCTCAGTTCTGAAGAAAAAGGAATAATTCAGTATTTTGGGGAACAGCTTATTTGCTTTTCCCCCAGAGACTCGTACCGTTCTCATGTTAAAGGAATAGTTCAACATTTTGGGAAACGTTAGAGCAGCATTGTTAGAGTCAGTGTGAAGGGACTCCAGAGACTCCTGAACACAGTAGACGTGTTAGAAACTAAACTACATTCAAAGTGGAGCTGATGAGCATCAGTGGGAGGTGAAAAAAGTACAGATCAGCTTCCTGTTTAAAGCATGATGACACGACGTATCCTGGTTAGTTTAACAGGGATTCATAATTTAGTGTATAAACAGGTTAATTATGCGAACACTTTTAGCCTTAATAAAATTTAAACTGATGACTTATATGAAAATTCAGCTCCACACAGTTATAACGGGGACATTAGCTACAGTTCAGCTTTCTAACATCGGGGTCTATTGGGTTTCACTAAGTTTGGACGCAGCCTCAAGTGGCCATTTGAAGAACTTTGCTATGATCCAGTTCTAGTGAGTGGGACCGGTGTCGTCACAGCCGTACAACGTGTGCATAGTTTATCAGAGTAGGTAACGTAGTCCAGGCCGTGGCTTCATGTTCACAGCACAGATACGAGAGGACGACCAATCAGAATCTCCCCCAAACTGTCAAACAGGAAATGAGGGGGTAGCGATTTTAAAATGTCTCGTATGTTGAATCTATTAAAGACAGCCAGAGGCTAATTACCCTCCAGCTATTAGTTCACATCAGCATTTCCCACAATGCCAAACTTTTCCTTTCATCACATCCAGAACAGCAGAATCATGTTTTGGGACATTTTGTTAAATTTGTGCTTCGTTTTCTTTTGCCACACATGTCACATGTGTATGAAAACATTCATTCAATCAATAAAATACACACAAAAACACACACGATTCCATTTTAAATACGTCTATGGTGTCCGCATATTATAGGGTTTTAGCTTCTGGTCCAATTGAACGTTAAATATCTCGTCTCAGTCTGAACTAAAGAGTCCTAAAGCTATCATTAGCGATGCAGTGTATCTCTAACAGGCTTCTCATTCAACCGAAGCAACTACATGTGGAAAGAAAAAAAAGAACAAAATGATCTTTTAAATGAAATAAACTCTAGGGGGGGAAGCTTACACTGGAACATCATCATTTCACACATTTTCCCAACATCCTGTAAATCAGACAACATGGTTATCAGTCTGTCAGCTTGCATGAGGTACTGACGGAGTATCTACAAACACCACATCCATCGACAGAGGGAAGCCAGGACTTCACAAAGGGGAGGGAAGAGGGTTTCTCATTATGCAATAAACAGACAAACAACAACAACAACAGCGACAACATTAACATTGTTATCTTGAGGTAGAACATTAATTTCAGCATTTGGAAGTGCTTTATGTTGGATACTCATTTTTTTTCTTCTTTTCTTTCGTTTTACTTCGACAAGCAGGAGAAGAGAGACGATTCTTGACATCTGAGGTAGAGCGGCACCTGATCTTGTAAATTTTCAAACCAATCAGTTCCTCCGCGTGTAAAGTAACTGTGAGCACAGGGGAAGGTAAAGTCCCGAAAGCTTCCCGTGACACATTCATTCCGGCTGAGGTAGGTTTTTGTTAAATCGTAAGGTTCACACAGCCAAGTCTACGCCTGTATGAAGGCCGAGAACTCATAAAAAATGTTGAGAGCACTGAAACAAAGTCCTGAGACAGAATATATCGAATCCCTGGAAGAAGGCTGACGTCTTCTGTGAGCGAGAAGGTGGAATCATTGGTAGGTGAGAGCAGGCAGCAGGAGTCTTTGACATCCACAGAAAAGTAGAGATAAGACCAATAACTTAGAACCGCTTTGACATATAGGTGATAAAGATATATATGTATATATAGATTTATAAACTTAAAAATAAAGTCATTGTATAACAAGGACATTCTGGGGCCTCTATTCTCTGTGCTGCCCAACACCAGAAAATTAACAGAAGACCGAAAAACATTTAAGTGGCCCGTCTGGCTCGACACCGCCGGGACCAAAAAAAACCCAAAACACTCTAATATCCAGTCCTAGATCCTCCAGAACTTATTAACTTACTAATAAAAAAAAAATCTTTGCACAAAAGGAAAACCTACTTTGAAAAGAAACACTTGTAAACCTGAGTGAGAGAGAGTCTAAGTGGACGCTGAGCGCGTCATCGGCCTTCCTACGTCATCAGCCTTGGTCCTGACCAGCTGCTCCTCCTGCAGGAGGCTCCTGGAACTGCGTCTCTCGCTCCACCGCAAACTCGTCCAGCGGTATCGTCGACAGCTGGGTGTCGTTCAGCACGTAGGAGTCGGACTGAAAACACAAGCAGACAACAGTCAGACACCCAACAGTCCTGCATGGACGACACGGCGGGATGGCGTAGCAGGAGTCTCAACCCGCCGGACCATAGTGTGGCCCTCTGGTTCACATCAAAGGTTAGTGATAATGCAGTCTGCCTGTTTTTCTCACACAGTTGCTGCTCTGGCGTTTAATAGTTTTTATCACTGTGGGCTGCCGTAGCTCAGGCTCAGGACAGCAACACGAATTAGCAACGCTGGTCACTGGAAACGTGATTCAGGAGCATCACCGAGTGGAGGGAACACACATCCTACCACCCAGAACGGTTTGTTTGTTTTATTCTGTCTGTGTGAGAAGCTCTTCTCCACCATCAACTTTAATGAGTCAAAGCACAGGTCCAGACCTACTGATGAGCATCTTCACGCCACACTGAGGGTCTCAAACGCTTCCTCCCTCCAGCCAGATGTGGCTCAGCTGGAGGAGGAAGGTCTCTGGCAGCACGGAGGAGGCAGGAGGAGCCTGTGTTCTGAAGAACTGTTCATGTTCTGAATTGTTATTAAATCAGACTGAGAAGACTGGACCAGTTGTTCTTTTGTTGTGGAATAAGTGATGCGGCCCAGTCTGACCCAGACTCCACCTCCAGCAGCCCCCAGGTGAGCTGAGTCTGTGCAGCTAAAGCCCTCGGCCCGACATCTGCAGCCACACGGTGAGCTTCACAACCTCATGTCTCATTTCTTTTGACAATTTAATTACAGTTCAGACTTTAGATGAGTCCAGATCTACAACATGCTCCATAAAAACAGCATTCAGACCTCATCCTGCCTTCTAGACATCAGCGGCATTGTTTTCTGTTTAGTCTGCACTCTGTTAGCGGCTGGCTTTAAGACACTGCTGAGTTAGTTACAGGTGAACTGCACACATCGATGTCTCTTCATCCATCCATCCATCATCTCTCCACCTTAATCCTCACCAGGGTCATGGGGGGCTGGAGTCTATCCCAGCTGACTCAGGGTGAAGGCAGGTTCACCTGGACAGGTAACCAGTCTATCACAGGGCTACACTTAGAGACAGACAACCAAGCACACTCACATTCACACCTACGGACAATTTACAATCACCAATTAACCTCAGCATGTTTCTGGACTGTGGGAGGAAGCCGGAGAACCCGGAGAGAACCCACGCTGCACGGGGAGAACATGGAGACTCCACGCAGGAAGATCCCGGGTGTCCTCACCGGGACGCCAACCGGCGACCTTCTAGCTGTGAGGCGCTAACGATGCTAACCACTGATCCACCTGCAGCCCATTCTTCAGATATAATAATAATAATAATAATAATAATAATAATAATAATAATAATAATAATAATAATAATAATAATAATAACAATAATAATAATAATAATACATTTTATTTATGGGGCCCTATTCAACAGTCGAGGACGCCGTACAGAGTGACAAAGTTAAAGCACAGATATCAGGACGTGATGAAGAAGTGCTGTGACTGATGTACTGAGCGCGGTCATGTATGATCAGGATCTGTCACCATGTCACATGAAATCAGACGGTCAACAGCGAGATCCGTCTCACAAAGCTCTCTGCAACCACAGGCAGGTCCTGGACCTCAAACTGCATCAGAGAGCAAACATCACATCGTGTGTCAGTCAGCATCCCGGGATGAGCCAGCCTTCATGTCCAGGATCGTCTCTGGTGATGAGTGGAGGATGTGTGGTTCTGACCCAGAGACCACTGGACGGTTTCCACAGCAGAAGAGGCTGCAGTGTCCGAGACCGGAGGAGGTGTGTCAGGTCAGAGGCACACCAAGAGCACGGCCTTGTTTTCTTGCCATTTGTGGGGTTGTGCATCTTGATTCCTGCTCCAGGGTCTGACTGTCAGCGTGGAGCGTCTGGAGGCGTCTGAGGGGAACAACCTGAACTACAGCATGATGGCATGTGGTACCGAGCAGTGACAACACAGCAGCACAGTCCTCACTCCCTGTCCTCCCTCTCTCCAGATATCTTTCTCTTCCCCAACATGGAATTCAAGTTGAAGGCTTTTGACACAGTTCAGCGTATCTGCTGCCAGCTGCAGATGGTGCTCCACATATTTACATCATGTGACTTCCAGGGAGGGCTGCGAGCCTGGAAGCAGCGCTGACAACTGTGAGGAGGCCGAATGTAGATCAGGCAGAGTTTTGGATCTTTTATTGTTGCAGCCTCAGAACCTTCTGATCACAACGGGGCTACGGATACCAGTGATGGGACATTTTAAACGAGCCGAACCAGATCAGCTGCTGGACTTGATGTTGAACCAGGAAGCAACAGCTTCTGTGATGCTACTAATGATGTCTCAGAAGGAAAACGGTGCATCTGCAGAACAACTGAGTCTCCACTGACAGATGGAAGCCCGTTGTTGGACATTACATATAATCCAAGTGGTCATAGTTTTTATATCAGCTTTAACCATGTTGTTGTGACATTTGAACCAGTCTCCATCAGAACTCACCATGCATGAATCTTGTGGGTTGGGTTGAGTGAAAAGTCTCTCGAGCTCGTTGCTGTCGACCACTTTCTTCCCCGCCGCGCTGCCATTGACCTCCATCTCTCTCCTGGCAGCGCCGTTGAGCCCCGAGGCCCCCTGGGAAGAGGAAGAGGATTCCAGCACGGCGCTGTGTCCTGCCTGGGGGGTGGCCTGAACCGTCTTACACATCATTAACCTGGAGATTACACCAACACACACACATGAAACGTGTGGCGGCGGAGGGACAGACATTAAGGCAAATTGCTTCCACCGGCTCTGACCTGCCGCGGTAGCTGAAGACCAGGAAGAGCACGCAGAAGACGATGCAGGTGACGCCGATGTGGATGCCGATGATGATGCCTGTCGTGGACGTTTTGCTCTGTTCGTCCTTCACACAGTCACATGAGCCGTCCAGCACTGAGGAGATACAGGAGGGACAACCTGACGTGAGCAAAGTGGGAGGAACTACATGATCATGCACTCAGGTGACGTGCACTGCAAAAAAATAAATAAATAAAAATAAAAAAAATAATAATAAGATATATATTTTTTTGGGGGGTTTTTTTTAATATTTTTTTTTCTATAACTGTATTTTTGGAAAAATGTACAGGTATATGACAGATTTTTCCTGTTTTGTTAAATTACAGGTAATATCTTGTGAAAATCACAGAAGAAAGAACTCATTTACATGCTGACTGTAAAAAAACAAACAAAACAAAACAAAAATCGGGTCAAAGCCGACAAAGTAGAGGGTGAATAATGTCCAGATTAAATGTCTGTATTTTTATAAATAATATATTTTTCTTTACACTCTCAAAGCACACAGTTCATAATGTGTTAAATCAACTTATTAAAACAAACTATTTTACACATATTTGCTGTTATTTGAAAGAAGAAATATGTTTAAAAGGGATTGAAAATGAGTTAAAGCGGTTTGAACTATTGTAGAGATGTTCTGTTTGTTTAATTACAGATAATATCGAGTAAAATAAAATCTATATTTGAAACGCTTTTTAAATGGATTCAAAATGTCATTATTATTATTGCTATTATTGTTATTATAATTACAGTATTACACTTTTCTGTTTGTTTGTTTGTTTGCTGGTGTGTTTTCTTAGATCCTCTCTGTGTTTTTTTCAGTGTGGGTCTGTAGCTGTGAGAAACAATCACCAGATTTCTCCACCGCCTCCCGCAGTGAAACAAATCGCATGGTGGCGTTTCCATCTCCGTGTTGGTTGTATGCGAGCAGCTTTATCTCATAGACCAGCGAGGAATCTGCAGAGAGGAACAGACACAAAGAAATTCAATTTGGAAGCTGGTCTTAGCTTATTTTTATTTTGACCCTGTGCCAGCGCTGCTATCTCGCTGCTATTAAAAAGAAGAGTCATTTTTCTTGCTGCTCGTACAGGATGCTCCATAAAACACTCTTTCTGGGGCAGGAATGCTTTTAGTCGATGATGAATCGTCAGGACAGGCCCAAGCAGGGACCCTGACATGCTTGACTATTAAAACAGTGATTACGTCGATAGAAAGCAGCCCGGACGCTTAATGAGAAAACACAAGTTAGCAGTGGGACGATCAGACTGCGCGCCTCACCCAGCTGACTGATGTTGTACTGGGTGACGTTGCGAGGGAACGTAATGGGACCGGTGAACATGGGAGAGTGCGCCCGTCTGTAGAACAGTCTGAAGCCCTGATGCTGGCCCATCTTGGATGAAGACTCCCACGTGGCCAGAACAACGCTGCTGTTCAGCACCTTAGTGAAGAGGGAGGGAGGAGCTGGAACTGCAACACAACACAGGAAGTCAGCCACAGCATTCAGGAATCAGAAGGAATGTCACTGTGATGGTGATTAAAGTTCTGATCAGGTCAGCAGAAGCAACCGGACCAAACACCAGAACAGAGGACTGCAGTGGTAATGCAGGGGTTGGTGGTTTATGCAGCTTCCTCCACTTTTCAGCTGAACATGTATTTCCAGTCACACAAAGCGCTGAAACCTTTTGCATATCACACGTGTGCTCTGAGCGTGTTCTGCTCACCTTCCCCATGCGTGCTCTCAGTGGCGCTGTCCGACGGCTTGCTGGCCCCGTGGGACGTGTAGGCCTTCACGTAGAAGGTGTAGCTGGTGGAGGGCTCCAGGTCCCGGATGATCTGCTGCAGCGTCACCTTACTGACGGCCTCCTCATACTCCATCTCCGCTGGGTCTGCAGAGGAGAACGATGGAAGGTGAACGGCAGGAGAACCAGTGAGAGGAGGTTCGAAAAGAATCGGAAACAAGAAAGGCATGAATTAGAAAACCTGGACGGAGGGGCTTTGAAATAACTCATGTGGAGAGAGAAAACAATAAATACAGTCTGTTTCTGTCGTCATTCCCGGTTATTACCCATCGCAGTGATTAGATCAGCGAGTTAATAGCTCATCTGGTTTGGCCCTGGGAGCCTGAACACAGCGGCGGGGTGAAGTGCAGGGGCGGAGTCAGGAGACGAAGGGGGCAAACGGGGGAGTTCTACAGGAAGTGTTAAAGCATTTTATTGCTTTTAATTCAGAGACACCCAGCCATAACCGCTATCTACCTCCAGCCCTCGATCCATTGGGCCATTCCATCTAGGAAGGGTAATTACAGCAGATCCTATTGGTTGGCCCCCAGGGCCTTTAATTATCCCTCCAATAGAACGACTGAGGAGAACATCAGCTGGCGCTACGAGACTCTCACCACACACACAATCACACACGTACACTTGCCCAAAGCTGTAAACAAAGTGACTGCGTGTGCGTCAACAAGCGTGAACACACGCAGAGCAGCATGGTGACGGTCCGCACATATGGGACCCAGAAATCAGAAACGTCGGCGTTTTTATTGTACGCCTCCGTGGGGCGGCGTGTAGGGGCTGCTAGTGGGACGCAACACGCTGCTAATGGCTTATAGGGAGGGACGCGCTTCCACTTCCTGTTGATATAAAGCTGCTGTTCCTGTTCAGTGTAAATGCATTAATGTAAGAAGTTTAGTGCAAAGCCTGAATCTAAACGTAATGAACAAGAAGACAAACACTGGTGAGATGGATCTGTGTGGAAGCAGTGCTTGTATCTGCCTTTGGTAAAACAGAACAAACACACACACACACACACACACACACACACACCCTGTGGGTCAGTGGCAGCGATGTGGGCCAGCGTCACATTAAATCCAGGAGTTTTCAGGCTGCTGCTGTGGGTGACGTCTAAACAACGGCGACACTTCGGCCCAAAGCTCCACTCTGTGAGTAATATTCATATACGTCCCCAAACCTCCCGAAATAGCGCAGCTGATAAATAAATACAAGGTCAGACTGGGTCTGAGGCTTTCTGGAGGCCCCCCCCCCAGCGCTAATGGAACAGTCCAACCACAAGGACAGAAACAGGAAGTGGAAAATCTGAATATTGAGTCATTTTCTATTTTTGCTTGAAAATCAAATTCTGAAGACGAGAAACAAAGACAACTGAAACGGAGAGAGGAGCATCCGACAATGGATGAGGAAAGTTTTTAGACCTGTTTGATTCAGTTTGATGGTTTAATCCACATCAGGTGTTCTCTCAGTCTGCTGTACGTCACATAGAATAGAACAGAATGCTTTTTATTGTCATCATACACAAGGTACAGCGAAATTAAAACACGTACTCAGGTGTAATCTACCACGAGCATGTTCTCCGGTGCCTCCGCTGCTCGCTGCTGTTGTAAATACTCACAGTTTTATATCCATTCTATACATATTGTCATTTATTTATGATATAACCTATGGGCTCTACAGACGTCTTGTTTTCATCGTGCACAGTTTGCTAGTCTACAGTTGTTCTTTGCACTGAATGGGATCACACCCATATAACGACATTAAAGGATTCTGATTCTGATGCAGACTGAACAAAGAAGTGCAGAACCTGACACGGTGCGCTACGTGAACATCAATGATCATCAACGCTGCAGGATGCAAACACGGTCACATGATTCAGATTTAACACCTGCCCATAAACATTCAGGTGCAGCTAAATATCCATCCATCCATCATCTATACACCACTTTGTCCTCATTAGGGTCGGAGGGGGGCGGAGCCTATCCCAGCTGACTCAGGGTGAAGGCAGGTTCACCTGGACAGGTAACCAGTCTATCGCAGGGCGCAGCCAAATATGTGAACATATTTTAGATTTTTTTAATAACTGGGCATCAAACAGGACTGAACAGACACTGAGGTTTCATTTGCTATCATCATCTATAACTGATTCAAGACGTTTACTTCACTGTAACGTGTTGTGATGCAAAGCGCTGCATGTCACCCCGTGTACCTGTGGTCCTGCGGATGTGGAGCACATAACCGATGATGTCCTGAGTGTTCTGATCGGGCTCCTTCCAGGACACCTGGATGGTGGTGGGCGAGAGGGCGTCGGCCTGCACGTGAGTGGGCACGCCGGGCAGTCCGTCGGCCCAGAGCACGGTGAGGCGGGCGCTGGCCTGCGTGGAGCCGGCGCTGTTCTCGGCGATGCACTGGTAGATGGCCTCGTCGTCCTCGTCGATGCCGTATATCGTCAGTGTGCTGTGAGAGACAGAAGGGAATGGGGAGGTTTAGGGTTTCTCTGTGTTGTTATTAACGTTGTTCCTCATTTAAACGGCCTCCGTGAGTAAACCTGCATCGTGTGTCTGAGCAGAAGAAAATGACCTCTTATGTGTCTGAGGAGTTATTTCAGTGTGCAACTATAAAGCAGCACAACAACAGCACAAGGATTTTAATAAGTGCAACTTCAGCCGTGCTGTAGCTGAGTGAGAGCGGCCGTGGCTTCTGAAGGTTATATAACCCCACCGGGAGACGTGTGTGCAAACTTTCAAGCGAGTCAGAATCACGAGCGCTGAGGTATGACCATTTAAATCTATCATGTTGATGTAGTGCCAGCCAAGGCAGAAATGTCATCTAACCTTGCGGGATCACTCACGGTTGACATGTGTGTTAAAGAGTTATAGCAGTTTATGTCAAATGGGCCACGAGCACCAGAATCTGTCACAGAATCGAGGGTAAAGACAAACTGTTCTGAGCGTTTTTATCCTCTGATGTTGTTAGACACCCATTTTGCAGATTGGATGAAATGGTTAAAAAAAAAAGCTGTAACATGCAAAGCAATAGAAATCTGCAGGTAGACGTGGTCTGGATATTAAAAGAAGGTAAAAACTCTGTCAGGAGCCTCTGTGTGCTTGATGACACCAAAAGCCTCTCCATGTAAATACACCATGTGCTGCTGGTCAAGAATCTGATTTTATTATCAAGGTGTGCAAAGTAATTTACGATTTCAGCCTTCAGACGTAAAAAAGTGCAGTTTTTTCATTTTCTACTCAAAGTAGAAAATCTCAGTGAGTAAAGCAGCCATGCTTGAATAAATGCACTTAATGCAGACGGTCCACGGCTCCGATAAGGACTGTATGCAGCACAAAAGATGAATGTGACATGTCAAGGTGCCGTATTCAGCTGTGTGAGAGCAAAGAGATTTGTGGAGCGCATCACACACGACAGACAGCGGCGGCGCACAGAAGAGCCTCGCTCATGCAAAGCACATACTTCCAGACTGATTCGTCTTCTGCTGCGAGTCCCGCGGGACTCGATAAGTCTGGAGCAGTGTTTCAAAAATGTAATTTGCCTACATCAGTGAAACCTTTCATCTGTCCATGTGCACACATGAACTCACAAACCTCTGGACACGCACACACACACACACACACACACACACACACACACACACACACTCCTCTCTGCTCTTTGTCCTCATCTTCTTTCTCTTCTCTCCCACCTGTCCTGTACTGTTATAGAAAAAATATACCATTGTGTGTGTGTGTGTGTGTGTGCATGTTGAGTAGGTGTTTTTAGACTAGAATACATACTCCACTCCACACAGTTTGCCTGTCTTCAGGCAAAAAGGGAAAATAAACCATGAACATCCGATGGAGGCCGGGCGCCTGCGGTGTCAAACATTTCTTCTTCCATTATTATGCCAAGGCCATTCTGCTGTATTTACAGCGTAATACACGCTGCAGCAAGCCGGCAGCACACAAATAACACACACCCTGGGAATACATGAAAACAAAACAAGAAACAAACGGCTTGAGTTATAACTTGTCCACCTGAAGATGGTGCACCCCTCGGTCAGGACATTTCAGGAGATCAGAGACATCAGGAACACCACGTCGCTCCTGGTCCTCGCGCTGCGTTCAAATCAGACAGCTGAATGCCACAGGAGTTCATCTGTCCTGCAGCATGCAGCTAATCTGTCACCTGCAGTTTGTAGGAACCCGCTGAGCAGGATGTCTCCTTCATGTGATGGACAGGAAGCGTCCAGAGTGTATTAAATCAGAATTTATTAAGAACCGCCGTCGCAATCCACCGAGGAATCGTAAGCAATTTATCGAAAGCCGAGCACGTCGGCCTGTACACGGGCCGTCACTGGACACCTTCTGGACCTGTGAAATGGGACATGAGGAAAGTGGCATTTCAGCTGTCAACAGCGCTGACCTCCTACCAGCCTCGGCCCGGTTCGTGAGGACGGGAGGGGGGGAGCTCTTCTGGGTCGGCAGGTAGGACCCAGAATTGAATCATTCTATTTCCTTTTTCAAAATTGATGTGCTGGGATGCACTTACTGTACGCCTCTCATCTGGGTCAGAACAGGCTGCGAGGTGGAAGAGTCATTATTCCCAGCAGCCGGCCAGGTGGATTCAATCTGGATAATTATCGGGTCAAAGAGGCCCTCTGTATTTCACCCTTTCCGAGCCAATCTCACCTCTGACCCCTGAGGTGGCAGCAGTCACCAGCCCTCAGCTCGCTACTCAACCATCACATTTCTGACAGCCTTTCATATCAGCGATGGATGGAGTGTTTGCAGACAGGCGGCCTGACCAGACGCCACAGACAGCAGCAAAGAGGCCCCCAGGGACGCACTCCTCAATGCCACCGGGGCTGGACGGGCCCCAGAGCGTGTGAAGGGAAGGCAGGGAAATTTCACAAGACGTTGCTTGTTTGAGTCGGTGCGGTACAAGAACTCGAACACGCACACGCTGCGTATGTGTCACATACACGTGACCCGATCGCGCAGACGTGTTACGTATGAAATTCCTCACCTGCTGCCAAAACATCCGTTAGAACCTCCAGGACAAAAGGTGGTTTTAGAGCATCCAAGCACATGAAAGGGCAGAAGACAGGAAGTGCTTCTAAAACGCTCCCTAATGAGCTGATATTCACGAGTCGGGTTTGTTTTGTGTATTTGTAATAACTGCAGTAAGTTTCGCTCCGATGTCGGCCGCGGCTTCATTTAACGTCCACAACATTCTGCACTTTAACCAATTATCTGTGACGGAGCTTTCTCGGGGCGGGTCGGTCATTTGGCAGATGAGGATCTTCTTTGAAGTAGGTGTTGCTGTTTTCCACTTTGCCGCTGCAGCTGGAAATGTGAACCACATTCCTGCTTGTACCAGGATATTACTCAGGAAGTACCTGACAGCCGCCGGACGTTTGAATCACCACGAGGAGCACAAACACAAACTCATTCAGGAAAGTCATTTGGCTTTTCATGCAAAACTAGTTCTTAATTTAAAAAACAAAAGTTGTCTGTGAAGCTGATGAAGCCCTTCATCTGGACGGCGTTCTGAAGGTCAGGGAGGTGCTTCAAAGACAAACATCTAATGTGCACAAATTTCAGTGAAAAAGAAAAAAACTAAACCGCATGTTTTTTCTCTTCTAAAAGCCTTTTTCAGCCAGATTGGGTTCCGACTGCATTGATATGCAGCAGCAGGCTGAGGACCTGCACAATGTGTGGAGGAAACAAAAACAGAGTCTGAGTGACGGAGAAGCCGAGCTGTGGTCGGTGCACGGCCTGGAGTCGGACTATTTTCTTGTCTTACACGAGCTCCAAATCCGAGCTCTCCTGTCCTGACAGGCTGACACCATCATTTACTCATCAGTTCAAGGTCATTTCACAGATTGACGGATAAGGCCGAGAGCCAGGGGACGGCTGACAGTGGGGCTCCGGGCCTGTTGTTCAGCTGCTCGGCCTGTGTTTACTCTCCGTTGTCTCCGAGCAGCACCCCATCAAAAGCCAGCATGGCCATTCTGGATCCAGTGAGAGGGAGAAGGAAAAAAAACACAGGGACAAAGAGAGAACAGGAGGAAGAGGTGGGGAAGGGGGTAGGGGAGGAGCGATGAGCTGTCTGTGGCCTGAGAGGAGGGAAGGGCTCTGGGATATGACTGATTACAGGCAGGGTCAGGGTTCAAGGCCGATGCCCAGGCCCCAGCGCTCTGTAATGGGGGCAGGAAGGGGGGATGTGGGGCACCGAGAGGGGCCGCAAACAAGAAAGGCAGGTCTCAGTGAAAGAAAGTGGAGAAAAAAAGAAAAGTGCAGAAAAGAAAAAAAGTCCTTTGAAAGGATTCTGCTCCAAACTGCCCAGGTCTGTGCGGCAGCCTGGTCCTTCACATGTCGGCCATTAATTACGACACACACCACGGCGGCGGCGGCGCTGCTCACACACACACTGGAAACACACCATTTCATTTACTATATAACTTTAATTCTATGCACACACGTGTAAAAGGATCCGAAGCTGATCTAAATGAGTTCAACTGAGCGAATACCGCCGGACAGAGTTTGATTTTCGTCGTCGCTGTTGAAGGAGTCGCTTCGAGGAGACAACCAGTAAAGAAACCCAAAACCAGCATCCATCAGGATGACGTGACAGAACGTTTAAAGTCCGGTGACTCATCCGTCTACCAAATGATCTGCTTTCTAATTACCTGAGTAGCAGCCAAGGGACATTATTTAACATTCGCTATGCAAACAGACAAGAATAATTCGCAGTTTATTTTCATTGTGAACCTGAAAGCGGCCGGCGGGCCAGCTGGCACCTCGCCGAGGCCCTGATTTGGGCCGCTTGCCATGAGTTGAGCAACACCCAGCTACGGGATCACTTTAAAAACAATACAGATTGGCTTTCAACCTCACGATTATTGGACTGTCTGATGTGATATCACAGCTCCGATACGTCGGCTGATCACACATGTCAGCTGAGAGACTGGAGGACGGGCCGAGCTCGTCTGCATAATTAGCAGCTCACGGAGGCAGCAGCATGTTGTACAGCAGCCCGGTCACACAGGCTCATCATGAATGGACCAACAACAACGCTGCTACAGTGTGTGTGCAGGTGTGTGTAGCAGGATCTGTGGCAGAAAGAGGACACACACACACACACACACACACACACACACAGTGCTTGGCTCTTAGCAGTAATGCCCGTTTACAGAAGCAGCCAATCAGCTCCTGCCTGACATCACCGCATCTCGCGCAGCGTTTGGCGTTGCTACGTCTTCTCCGCTCGCTGTGTAAAGTGTGCGGGGAGTAAAGGGCGACGCGCTGGTGAATTTTCATGTTTGATTATGCGTGTGCACAAAATGAGTGATGGCGTGCACCGCGGGGCTATTTGTGCACATACAGACTCACTTGCTTTTTGATTAATGTGTGTGCATGCGTGTGTGTGAATGAAATGTACAATCGATTCCCCTTCCCTTCCTTGTCCGATCTGCTCTTGAAGGTCAGCTTCATGAGAGATGGCTAAGAGGAGAAGCCGCTCTGCACAAACACACACATCCATAGCAACAAACACACACGAGGTGAAGTCTGTATGGTTCAGCGTACGTCTCCTATCACACAGAATATGAATCTATCTGTAAGAACAGAATAGCTGTGATGCTCGGAGCTGCTGAATTCATTTGCATATCATTAGTTCTGTTTTGGCCCGGTTCAGGTGGTAAATTGTGCCCTAGAATTTTCCGGACATTCGCTAAACGCATCACGTGGCTTTTTGGGGCTTCACTGTCTGATTTCACTGTGAATTTTGGGACTAATGTAATTTCCTACATGACTGAAACGTGCAGGAGGGAGTCTGCTCGGTGGGAGAGCAACATGTGGCTCAATGCATGTAAATGAGATGCAAGCAAAGGAAAGGACAACTGGACCGAAGCACCGCGTATGTAAACACACTGGAATTAGTTAGAAATCAAGCTTCATTAGATTTTGATCATATAGCTGCAGAATGAGCTTTTTTTTGTGTTGTATGAATCTGACAGCAGCTCACAGGCTAAATGCTGGCGCTGGATGAACCCACAAACTGTTCACGACTAACTCATGTCTGCAGTGAGACATCCGATCAGCGAACTAAAGCTTGATTAGTTCTGCAATTACGCCACGAAAAACCGTCAGCTACACTCAGCTAGGCTTTGGTTAGGCGTTGGTCAGAGTGTCCACAGCTTTAAGTCCTTATGAACTGTTTGAACCCCATCCAGGACTTTCTATGAAGGTGTTTCTGGGTCCAAGAAAGAATCTGTGCAGAACCTGTGTTGGTGTTCAATATAGACTTTATGTTAAATACATGTTCTGATCAGTTATTTTAGGTTCCAAATACACGACACATGTCCCTCTGTTTATATTTAAAATAAAAAACCAACACCTGTCACCTGAACCACATGACCTGGGCTCCAAAACACCCCAACGGTCCTGAACAGGGTTAATATTTAAGTCCAGCTTTTTCCTAACTTTAACCACCAGTCTATACCAAACAACACCAGGACATGAATCCTGGTCTCTAGTGATGGATGACGATGTTGCCCTCCCCACCAGCCCCCACCAGCCACGCTGGCTCTGATTGGACCTGTCCGTTAATCAATTCGGTAACGAGAGAAAACCTAAAAAATGTCCAAAAACGTCACAATTCATTCTTTTTTCTTAAGCAAGACCTCCAGCATGACCCTGGTACCGGCTGTACAATGAGTCTCACTGCAGTTACACTGTAATAAACCCACTTGTTTTTAATTATATTTGCTTTAAAGCCCATTTGTTCAACATGTTCTGCAGGAGACATTATTAACCGTGTGGACAGGTTTGCTTTTCACATTCAGGTAATCAGTGATATTACGCCTCCGACCAGGTAATTGATGGCTGCGTAACGTGTTTCAGTGCAGATCCTGAAGACGCACATCGAGCCGCTCTGCTCTCTAAATGGCTGACTGCGTTTCCTGGTCAACTAGCTGAGTTTATGAGCTAATTAGCTAATGGTAGATCTCAAGCTGAGGCCTGCCTCCTTAGCCAATCACAGCGCCGGGTTCGTGATGCATGGGATTCATATTATAGCAGGTCACACAGTAATAGTGGCAAGTGGAAACGCTGCGATGCTCCGACCACCCGCTCCATCTTCCTCCAGCTCTCCTCATTTATCCCTCTTGCCGACTCATCACTTCTCTTTTGACCACCCGCTCATTTCTCCCCTTTTTAATTCTACATCCAAGTGTGGCCTCTCATTTATTTCCTCCCTCTCTGGGCTCCTCCTTTGTTAGTCCCTCGTTCCATCTCTCTGACTAATATAGACCGGTGGAGACAAGTGGGAGTGGAGCAGCGCATGTGAGCGATGGAGGTGTCTGCTCCCTTCACTCACCCCAATGGAGTGCAAGTATTGATTTTATTTTGTACATGTTTAATATATTCACTTCATATTTCTTTTTTTATGAATAATAATAACGTACAGCGATGATTGGCTGCCGGGGTCAGCTTGGAAAATTGAACCTTGTGCAGCAATCTGTGACAGTTTACTCAAAACACACATCAGCTGGATGCAGAAAAACAGTTTGAATCCTCATCCAGCTGTGACGTGTCCATCGACAGGTACGCCTCGAGGAGGACTCTGAAACCGCGAGACTGTTATCAGCATTATTCTGTAAAACTCTGGGGATACTAGTACACGTTAACCATCAGTTTGTCCATGAAAGAGAGGAAAACGCCTCGGTCCTAAATAATAACAGGAGAGGAAGAGAAGCACGTCTGAAACGTGATTAATGTGTATTCATATGTATGTATATGTACAGTCTCCTCAGATTTATTCATCTCCTTCCATTAAAGAAAAGACAAAATCCACAACATTCACTCAAATAAGTAGAAAATGAAAAAAGTAATAATAAATAAAAATGTGCTAAATTATGATTTAGTGAAATCAGACGTTGCTTTGAAAAGAATAATTTAAAAAAACAACCAAACTGTGGTGGACCAATGAGAGGCCTTTGCTGATGAGCAGTGGACCAATGAGAGGCCTTTGCTGATGAGCAGTGGACCAATGAGAGGCCTTTGCTGATGAGCAGTGGTCCAGAACACCTGTCAACAGGTGCAGAAGTCTGCCTGAGAGTTACAGAAACACCTGATGGCAGTGATTGGCTCAGAGGGTTGTTCAGCTACATGTTAGTTCACGGGTCCATCAGGCTGCTTTGATAGTTTTTTCAAACATTTCTGAAATTCAGGAGCAACGTCATGATGCTCATGAAGTTTTTATTTATTATTACTTTCATCTTGTTTCAGCTGTTTGTTTCCTTCTTTACCGGGAGGCTATGAATACATCTGAGGACGACTGTTTATTACCTTCCAGGATATTTCTGAGCTGTAACCCAGCGGGTCGTCTAACACGTGGCCCGTACAGTGAGCGGTACTGAGGCTGGCATCTAAACCGAGCTGCTGCTGCTTCCTCCTCCTCCTGCTCGTGACATTCCTGAGGACTGGTGGGAAAGCGTCCAGCATCCAGTCAGTACGCTGCTCACATACAAAAGGCACAAATAAACCGAGGCTCATGTCTTGGCAGCCGTGAGTTCCAGCAGCTGCAGCGTCAGAAGCAGCAGAAACGCAGAGAAATTGAGCATCTGATGATGCCAACGGTCAGATCAAGGCAGCGCTGATTAATACTGACACCCATAGTGCTCGTGCTGGCCGGGTCCAGCCTTGTGAGGACGCTCTGATGGTTGGACAGAGATCTGTGTGGAAGGCAGCTGGCGCTCCACATAACGGCTCTCAGATCATTTCAGATTAAAATGTGGTATTAAATCACAGCACCAGTGTAGATCCGTTAGTGAGAGCAGCTGTCCAGTCAGCAGGTTGTTGTTTCTGTGAGGTAGTAACTTATAAACGGCAGTAATTCATTAGTACTCGTGGCTTTCACACCTTCTGACACCAAAGGAACTCTTCACACGTCTGTTTCAGGTGCGTAGGAGAGAGATCCCAAAGCTACGATCAGACCCGGTGCACCGTCCAGCTCGTGAAGACACTTTTATTGGCGCCCGGTCTCGGAGCTGGACCTTCATCAGGCAGAGAGTTATTAACGAGTTCCTGTTTGCCTGATGAAGGTCTAACATGGAGACGTGTGAGGAATGAGATCCCTGTGCAGGAGTCTGAATCTTTCTATGAGCTGTTAGCACGTCAGCAAGCTTCTACCAGACTCTCTGTGGGTTCTACCAGCAGAACAGCGGTTCTAGTGGTGTTTATATGGAAGGAAATGGACCTGACATGTTTGTTTTTAGGGCTCAAGGATACAGAGGAACAGAGCTGTTTTTAGTCAGCAGGACACCTTCACAGCACCACACTGGTTCCTACAGACGATATCTCTGAATGAAGATCTACTGCAGACCTTCTGCTCCACCAGCAGTCTGTGGCTCGTCTCGGGCGTATGAATAAATTTACACATGAATACAAGTTGTTGTTGTTGTTTTTCTTCACCTGTTGTTGTTCCTGAGCTTGACGTGTCCTCCAGGCTCCAGGATCTGGCCGTTCTTCAGCCAGGTGAGCTGCGGCTCGGGCTCGCCCTGCGCCTGGCAGGTGAAGATGGCGGTGGTGCCGACAGGCCGGGCGATGGACTGCGGAGGTTGAACAAACTCCGCCGGAGCTGGAAGAGGAGGGAAACGGAGAATCAGATAAGGTGACTTCATTCGCACTTCCAGGTAATAATCCTGGACACATCAGCGGCAGACAGACAGAGAAGGTTGTTCACAGGATCCAGAGGCACAGAAAGGAAAAAGGCAAGAGAGCGAGAATGAGGGGAGGAAGAAGATGAGGGCCCAGGGTAGAGGTGTATGGCATAAATACTGCTGTAAATCTATAGCTCAGGGTCAATTAGCAGAGTTATGAGACACAGCAGATCGATGCAGATGCAGGGAAACAGAACAGGAGAACGTGGAAGAAGAAAAGCAAGACAGTGTGAGATTTGGTCAAGAACAGCATCGTGCTCTAAACCAGCAGCACATCCACATGAACACACAGAGATGGAGAACTTCCACGTATGCAGCATCCTAAACGCTTCCAGCCACGTCCAGAGACGTTCCTCTGAACTCTACCTCAAACCAACCACAGATTAACGGTACACCTGCTGGACGGGTGTGATTTGATATCCTGATGCTCATAATAACTCAGAGCTGTCATGAGAGGGTGGCAGACCTGAACACTGGACTTCATAGTAGTGAAAACCCTCCACCGTCCTGCCGTCCTGCCGTCCTTCTGTCCCAGCTGCTGTCCAGAGTCAAACCAAAACATTCGCTTCAACGCAAACGTTGTTCAGTCAGAGAGACTGGATCAGTCATCCTGCTGATGGGGCTGTTTCTCTTTCAGCATCTCCACCGTGTAGCTTCAGAACCACATTAAACAGAGCACAGCGCCTGTAAAGACGCCTGGCGACCGGCGGAGGTTTGATCTCTGTGTCGACGGTTTGTACGACTCGGTTCTGTGGTTTGTCAGACGGCGTCGTGCTGAACATGCTGAAGTCTGGAAACAGCAGAACGAAGTCTGGCCACACGTAGAAGAACCTGAGAGTAGAAACCAGGGAGCTCAGCGCAGCTAGTCTGCTTTCAACAGTTTATATTCAGCATCAGGTTGATCAGACTCTGGGTGGCATCGTGCTCTCAGCTCTGACGCTGCCTCCGTCTTTACCATCATATATGTACCATTCCACCGTCGATCTCACAGCTGCCAGCCTTCTTCCAGGTTTTAAGGGGCCATTAGTCCGTCTCTCACTAGTATCTGACTTCCCTACCTGTGGAGAAGCTTGAAGCACTCAGCTTCAGATCCATTTGTTCCCACTGAGGACTTACATCTGAAAGGTCACAGCTGTGCTTTAAAGACAAAGTCATTTCAGCTTCTCGTAAAGCCTTTTCTCTCAAACGGGACTAACATGTGAATCTGCTCTGACTGATTTCAGTTGTGGATTAATAAAGATCTGGTGCTTCAGTTTGTGTTTATAGCTGCAGTGTCCATGTTCACGGTGATGAAGAAGCATGTTAGCGACAATAATCCTGGACGACGACGGAGCTGTGAGCAGACGATGGTCGTATCAGCAGCAGGCTGCACAGAAAACACACCTCAGGACTGATGTATTGTTGGCTTTGCTCTTTTAAGGCGATCTGTGGACAGTAACAGCACGCTCACCCTGAAAGAACCATAAACAATAAAACATGTAGAGATTCATGCTGATGTTTTGTTTGTTGTTTTTCTGATTCTGTGCTTTGTGTCCAGTTTAATTCCTGCTTCTGTTTGTTCTGTGCTCCCACCCTATCGGACAAAATGTTGTCTGACACTTTTTCAATGTAAGCATTTCCATCCTCCCATCGGAGAAGCTAAGGGGCCCTTAGGCGCCTGAATGGAGGCAGCTGACAGCGTGAGATGGTCTTTTCATTTATCTCTCTCTTTCCCAGCTTCATTGTCACTGGCTGTGTTGTTTGAGGGCTGACTTAAAGGTGAAGGTCAGAGGGAGCTCGGGAAGATATTGATTTGCACCTGTAAGGGTGTGGGTTAGATCATCAGCGCCACCCATCCATCTTGCTCTTGTTTTCCCCTTTTGGCTCATCCAGTTCTGCTCCTTCTGCTTCAGCCTTTGTTCCTCTGCTCTGTCGTTTTACCCTGAAGGAGCCTAAATTAACCTAAATTATTTGCTGTAAAGGTGCATTTGTTGATCAGTGCTGCTGAATCCCTGACCGACCCGATGCTCCTACTCTGAACTGACAGCCCTTCAAACCGTCTCGTATTCACAGATTTGTCAAGTGGCTGATTTCATTGGACTAATTCCTCGAGGACAGGCAGGAAAACATTTTGTTCGCTGTAATAAAACAGCCAAACACACGTATGGAGCCGGAGTTTACGGCACACCTTTGTTTCCACAAATCAATAACAAAAACCAGAAGACATTGACACATAATTAACATCCACGGCTTTCGTCTTTGTCCCTGCCCGGGTCGGGCCTCGTCTCAGCCCTGACAGGCAGATGAAATGAAATATTGATTAGGATCAATACCGCTATGGGCTGAAGCAAAGTGTGGTCCATGTGATCGATGCGGGAGTGAGGCAGACGCTGGATGCTTCCTGCTCGGTGACAATTAATGCAGACGGCCACCCACACCTGGCCGCATCGCTTTGGTCCAATCACCACCCCTCTGAGCTAACATCAAACACCTCCACGGTTCTGGTTCTGGCTACCAGTCTGAGAAGAACGACTGAAGACTAATACGACAGAACAAAGCAGAACTGAAAAAAACCCAATTAAAAAGGCACTTTGAGAAGGTTAGAGCATAATGTAAGGTTCAGTAATCTATTGTTGACCTTTAAGTGATGGTCTGACATGAAACCGTCCAGAACTCCCACATAAAAGATTCACTGGACTTTGCTGAAGCCCCACACCGGGCCTGTTGCTCTCAGGAGCTGCTTTCTCTTGTTTAGAATGAAGCATGTCGACGGCGACGCTGCAGCTTTGTTACACAAACAGAAAGAAAACAGTGAAAGTTCAGCCTCACGAAGCCGTCGTCCTCTGATCTGATCCGTCATTTCTCCTGTTAGTTCACAGACGTTCCCTGTTCCTGATGACAACGAGTGCATTCAGAGAACAAATAGTTATTTGATAAACGTATTAAAGTCAAAGTTCTGTGTGATAGTGA
>NW_007578475.1:66006-121149 GCF_000690725.1 Stegastes partitus
CTCGTCTACAATCGTCATCATTTTACAGTGTTTGCTGTTAGCTTCACAGACTATTGAACACTGAGCGATGCTACACCTTTTCTTTAACACCTTTACACTCTCAGAGCGACTCAGGCTTGACCACAAGAACAGTTGCTGGTCTTTGAAGAAAAGTTTGCTCCTAGACGTGCCAGCCCCGCTGTGGACTTAACACTTGCACCACATTTACATTTATTGATTCTATTGCTGGTGTGTTCTTGGCCTGTGAAGCAGCTCTAAAGTGATCTACAAATCAAACCTGCATCATAACTTCCACACTGAGGAGGCTGATAAAAATACTTGTTCTGCTGCAGAAGAAGACACGACGGGAGGTTTCTGCTGAGGTCAGAACATCCCCTGGGCTCCAAGTGCCAACACAAAAACACAATAAATCAACGTCGAGCCTCTTAAACAGCACCAACCAGAGGAGGCGACCGCTTCTAAATTCATATCTCGTCTTCTGATTCACATTTGAAGGTTACATTTACAGACGTCTCCTTATCCGGATCCACTCTGTATTTCAATCCAGCCTGGGCTCAGAACCTTGTCGGTCCCATCTCTCATCATCATCCAGTTTCTGCACGGACACTGTGTTCAGTTCCTGCAAATGAAAATCAATCTGTGCTCCCCCTATCTCAGAGAGGCTATTTGGCCTGAGATGTAATCACGTGTGCCTTCACAGACGTAACACGACGGCGTGGCCTCGCTCAGGGACCAGCGCCGCTAAAAGCTCCTAAATACGGTTTACTGACAACAAAAGTTGACTTTACAGAAATTGCAGCGTCTTAATACGATTCAGTGGACGTCACATCGTGGTTCTGCTCTGTGCTATTGCTCACCGATATTCATGTCTTGGGGGATGATGCCATCAAATTAACTGGCCATTTATATCTTCATCTCTGCCTGAGTGCCATTCCTGAGGATTAAAATCATAAAACTGTGATCGGCGAGCTGGAATCGTTTGTGCTCAGCGGCGTGGGGCTCACAGTGCTGCTGCTTCACCACAGAAGTGCATCTCTTTAGTGAAACACTGAGCAGCGTTTGGTGGTCCTGGTGGATGAATAGAGGAGTTCATCTCCGTGGACGTTCACCCTGAGCTAGAAACAACCAGCAGGTAGAATCAATCAGGCTAACAGGGGATGTGCTTCTGTAGGAGTTCAGAATTTAAATTAAAACAGCTACGTAGAGAACACTGGTGGCACGAAGGTAAAACACTTGTTCATGACGGCGGCTGCTGGTGGAGCTCGAGGGGAAGTGCCTCCGGTCATGGAATCCTGCTTCCTGTTCGGTTCTCACAGATCTCTGAGCTCTACCTTATCAGCTCACCAAAGCTGTTTCTAAGACATGTTTTTTGCTGCTTCTTTCAAAAGCTGGCCCATTCCTTTCATGTGGAGCTCACCTTGGACCACCAGACGTCCTTGAGCCGTCCTGCGGACACGAGTCCCCGGCTTGTTGGCAGCGCACACGTAGACCCCTGAGTGCTGCACGCCAACGTCGGAGATCATCAGGTTCCCCGTGCCGAGGACCTGAATTCCCTCCACCCCGATGGGACGACCATCTAATCAGGGAAAAAAGGGAAAAGGAGAGCAGTTGAGAAGGATGGGAAAGAATTTATATAGGGCAGGAAAAAAACCAGGACCAGGTGTGCATGGACAGTGAGCTTCAGGTGTGTGTGCTACGGTGAGGATCAGAGCGAGCTCAAATCACAAGCAAGGAAAACTAATTAAACTTAATGCTAGTTTACAGCCACGAGCTGACGGAGGCGGTGCTATTTCTGTCCCTCAAGGTTGCAGCTTTCACAGTGTGTGATCCTCAGAGTGATGAAGCTGCCACCTCGTGTTTGCCGTCTGAGCCGTACACATGCCGCAATGTTTTCGACTTAATTGGGAGCTTGCGATGGCTGTCAGTGCCGAGCCTCGGCGGTCTGGATCTCTTTATAAAGAGTCATCAGGTTCTACAGTGAACCAGTAGCTTTTCATTGTGAGTGCAGCTTCTCCTTCAGCGATCTTCAGTCAATTCAAACTTTCATACTCCGGCTCCTGTTCTTCATGCCTCCGTGTGGCAAAGCTCTGCAGCACATTGTCTCTAAAACAGGGTTTGCTCTTTAAACCGCGGAGATGTTTCAGCCGCCACTCTGGGACCACAGACTCTAACTGCAACTTCTAATCTCCTATCTCCTGACACAATCCATAGCTGACTCCTCTCTCCTCTTTCTGTACTTACATGATAAGCTCACACTTTCCTGCTCTCTCTATCTGCAGTATCAGCCCCAACAATAACTTCAGTCCGCCTCAGATATTAGCTGTGGGGCCAAGGGGGCATTTTAATCCCATCTATGACTTCCATCTGCAGCCTGTAAGCCTGTACGGTCCAGATTTGATGTGTTAAAAGGCCGGGGAGACGGGCAGCATCCTGGACACATGTGGAGGCAGAGCTGCAGCCACAGATAGATCCATAGGGGCAGCAGTGGATGTTCAGGGGCACCTTCACTTCTTTAAAGCAAGCTTTAGTCGTTTGTAATCAAATGTTTCTTGTAAAAAAAAACGTATGAAAAAGACTCATTATGCACAAGATTAAACTAAAAAATATAGAAATACATTCATTAATGACAAAAGGCTGAACCTGTCAAATAAACTATGAGAATATAATCATGCAATCAAACAGCATAAAGCTGCCGTGGAGGGATGATCACATCCAACGACGTCCCTTTTAGACTTTTCTCACCAAATAAATTTTATAAACCTGCTTGTTTGACGACTGCAGCTCAGATTAGACGTTAAATTTATTACAAGTGTTCAGAAAAATCTTTGAGTGAGTTGAAATCTTCTCTAGCAGCCGATGCACTGGAGCTCCACAGTCCTGGAAGGAAACAGTCGCATGAAGACAATGGACACAATCAATCATGACAACTTACTGAGATCAAATAACCAACTCCAACTTGCCTGTCAAGTGGTTTTGTTGTGCAGCTGCCATTATGATGTGTTTTATTGCTATTTCTGCATTTCCCCGTTGTCCCTGCCTCCCTAACAGTCCGCCGGGCTTTTGTTCCAACAGAAGCCGTCTTGTTCTTTTCTCGCCTCCTTCCACAATATTCCTTTCTCTCTCCCTCTCTCTTGCCCCCTCCATCAGTTTCTCTCTGTCAGCCTCTAATTAACTTAGTGTCAGAAAAGAAAGAGCACAAGCTAGCAGGCTGTGGTGCTATTCAATGAATAGCAGCAAACTAACTCTGGCATTAAGGAGTGACTGATGTGAAACTATCAGATTCATTATGCAGCTTATCCCAGCCTCCCTGCCGTAATCTAATACATACAAATCCCATCGTGTTACCATTTCATTCTGGCAACACTGTGTAAGGCAATACCCTCAATCTGATTACGGCTGGCTGCTTGGGAGGGGCCGCAATTTACATTTGGAACAGCAAATCAGATTGGATAATAGGTAAAGAAAACAGATACGAGATTGAAAAATTGGTCACGACGGACTTTGAGTGATAGTCAAGAAAAAAATGCACATGGAGGGAGGAGAAAAACTAATCGTATCTGTCTCAGCACCTCATAGCAATTACTCAGAGGCTCTCCGGTGCTTCGAGGAGCTTCAACTTTATGAGCAGATGAAGCGTGCATTTATCAACACATGGTGGGACGTAATGTTCAGCCCTAAGACCTAATGTTTAATCCCATCGCCTCATGTATACACAATGTATGTACTGTATCAAATATATTCTGCACACACGTGCAGGATCAAACATGAGCTGGAAGCACAGCAGCAGCCTCCCAGGACTCACACACAGCGCACAGGCTGCACGTGCACTAATGCACGGCGTGATTCTAGCTCGGCTCAGTGACACATAATTCATCAAACGCACTCACACACATGCGCAACATAAAAAATTCAAAGTACATGCAGCTTCTGGGGCCTTTTCTTTGATCTGACCAGGAGCTTTTTCTCACCTAGCCTGCTCCAGGACACGATGGGCCGCGGGTATCCCGTAGCAACGCACTCCAAGATGGCCGTTTGGTGAACGGTGAGAGTCAGGTTTTCCGGACCGACCAGGATCATGGGTTCTTTGTAAACAGATGACTGGGAGCCTGAGAGAAGACGGGAAAAGGGGAATTTGAAGATGGGAATGAGCATGATGGATGGCATCCTTTAATTGGATTTCTCTGGAGTGCATTTGCTCAATATGGTGTATCTCTCAGATCAGGCAGAGGCACAAAAGGTTCGGAAACAGAGTCGAACACAGCGATTGTACTGGAGCAGTGATAGCGAGAACAAAAGATCTGAACGGAGAGCGCAGATTTAAAGTTAAGCAGCAGTGAGAATCACAGTCCTCGCCTCAATATGACAAAAAAAAAGAAAAAAAAGCTGAAAGCATGAAGATGTGAAACTCACCTGAAACAGTGAGGAGCGCCTCGGCACTGTGTTTCACTCCTGCACTGTTATGAGCCACGCAGCAGAACTTTCCGCTGTCCTCCTCACGCACGCCTGTGATCTGCAGAACACCTGTAGGCAGGAGAGTGTACCTACGAAGAGACAGAAAGAAAAAGAGAGTTAAGCTTTAAAACAAAAAGAAAACACAGCTTTTTCTGGAGAGGTGGGGGTCATGCTGCAGTCCAACCTCTCGTCCTTGGTGTCCACCGGACGGCTGTCTTTCTCCCAGCTGATGACGGGTTCTGGCAGGCCGTGGATCTGGCACTGGAATCGGGCCACACCAGCCTCCTCAGCGTGCACCGACTCTGGCTGGACGTGGAAGTCTGCCATGGCTGCAGAGGGAGAGAGATATTAGGTCATAACATCACAGAGCAGCTTCACGGCAACGAGCCCGGCTGGAAAGAACGAGGAGTCCTGCAACAGATGGCGTGGCCCCACAGATCGCAACATCTCAGAGTCAGGCGGGGATTACACGGAGAGGCAGCAGCAACCGAGGCGGCCCGAATTCTGCAAGATGCTCGAAGCAAGCGTACGTACAGGAAGCTGCACGAGGAGATTTGTAAGCATCACAGCATCACCAAAGCATGAAGCTCTGTTTCACTGTGCTGCTTTGATCCAAATAAACTCGCATGAAACTGCAATTTTTCACAAAAACCCCACACGTGTTGATGCAGACAGAAAGCTGCATGTTTTAAAACCGTTCTTTCTGCTTTATCACAGAAGCCAGCTGAGAGATGCAAAGTGTGCTCCTCACCACCTGTACATGCTGAACAGGTTCTCTTTATAAGGAGCATCTGAGCAGCACATGTTGTTCCAGAAAAGACCTAAAAACCAAACATCACTCCAAATGTCACCAAGAAGAAACACATCCAAGTTCTAAGAGCACACGGCCCGTGTGCCACTAAAGCAGTTCAGACAGACGGACCCTTTGAATCGGGCCTTTTGCTCCAGAGAGCGAGCCGTCCCACGTACGGTACCGCCGCCATCAGCTGCAGACGTGTACAATATGAGGCATCCATGTGGACTTCCTGACATACGTTACCATTTAACATGTAGGTCAGGTGTGTTTTTCAAAGTGCATGCTAACACTGACAGACACAACGTAGAGCAAGAACCGGTATCAATACCCGGAGCAGAAGAACCTCATTCAGCTGCACTCCACATATACGGTCCCTGCAGAACAAAGGCGGCATCGAAGGTGGAGCCAGCGACAAACTCAATTAGAGGGAGGCCCTCTTCTTCTCCCACAGTTCTTCCACCTTGGTAAGGAAGTGCCCTCATTTAAATGTCAACCGTAATTAAAGTGGACGAATGAGGACTTATCTGAACACTGTTAGCATAACAAGAGGGACGGACGTCTTATTATTTCATCACCTCCGACTCCATTCATTCATTACCTAAACAACGACAGCGCTGCCTCCACGGTTTGCTCACGGCTGCTGTCTGTTTGTCGTTGCGCTCTCCAAATGTTTCCCAGTCGTCTTTGTTTTGCTCTGAGTCGTGAGCTGACTGTTTACCGGCTTGTCTGCTGTTTCTATATTGAGTCTGCTGACATGTTGTTCATTTGGTTCCACTGTGCAGCGCTGGATTAGACACGTGGTTTAAAATATGTGTCTTTAAATAAAACCAAAACGTTGAGAGCCCAGAAGGAGAAACAGTGGCTCAGATTCATCCTGCGGAGTGGCAGTGCTTTATCCGAGCGTTGCTGCAGCGCTGCAGTGTGTCTGACGCTGTGATTATTCCATTTCAGAGCTTAATGAGAATCGGCATTCTCCAACATGACTTGACCTTAGATCTCTGAATGGCTGTATGGAGCTCTAATGAAAATTAAACCATGCTAATTTAGTATTCTTCCTGCAGTGACAGCTCACTCTTAAGCCACTCGTAAGCCTTGAGTTCTCTGTAAGACGAGATAGCTCGCCGCGGCGCGTAATATTTTGTCTCCAGATAAGATCTGACAGTTCTCAGCCTGACAGATTTCTCCGGCTCATATTTTTTATTTTGCCTCTCTGCTGCAAGGCCACACTTAAACAGCTGTACACTTTACTGGGGTAATTCAGCCTAAGTGCCTATCTCAGGGGCCCAACTGCGAGTTTTTCCACCTGGGACTCACAACCTTCTGCCCATAAAATATTTTAGGCCAACTTCACCGTGAATCATAGACGGCTTAAACGTCACCGAGAAAACCAGTCATATTTTACCACCAAACTGCTGCAGTAGCACCGATTCGTTTCCGTTCGTGCTCTTCCTTTTACGGCGCCTATAAAACGACGGAAATCACCGCAAACTCGTCTGAAGTTATCATTTTATATTTCATATCAGTATTGGCCCATAAGAACGCTTTTATGGGATCTCACTTCATTTCTAGACGAGTATTGACAAAAGCAGTCAGCAGTACTTTCCATGTGGGCCGGCTGCAGCGCCTCTGGCACGGACCGGCAGAGCGCAGCGCTGATCCGAAGCCCTGAAGGTGCTGCCACAGCTGATGACGAAATGTAGTTGTAGGGACGCAGCCAGAAACTCTTCCAAAACACAACGTGCAGAAAACGAGGAGGAACAAACAGGGAGGACTCTCAAATTAAGACACATCCATGCTGCATGTACTGTCCGTGTGCACTGGGAACACTGGGAACACTGGGAACACTGGGGACACTGGGGACACGCAGAAAGAAACAAAATTGCACTTGAATGCTGAAGAACAAAGGTGGAGCAGCGCCTATAGGAGCTTTCTTGTGCATCTCTGCCAAGTAGTCATGGTGTCCGCTGATCTGGCTGTTGTGTGTGTCCACTGACACAGCCCCCTAACGGGCCCCACCCTTGGCCCTCATGCATAAAACATGGCTTCTCCAAGAGGCCCACACCGCCGCCAAACCCTCGCTAAAAATCAGACACAATTGCAAAAATCACAATGGGTTTACAGGCGAAGATAAACGCACACAACAGAGAGACGTGTTAATGTGATGTGCATTCTGAACGTGGCTTCATTGTTGGAGGTTTGCAGAGTCAGTCACTTTAATTCAGGTATAAAACAGATATATAAATAAATGGAAAGAGCTGCTTCAACAGAAACGCCGTATTGATCTCCTGCTAGGAAAAAAGACGGACGAGCACGAGGCACGGAGACGCTCGACCCAACAGACCTGCTCCACCATTGTTTCTCACTCTTCCTCTGCTAAGTGTTGACAGACACTCACACATGATTAAAGACTGTCCACCAGCAGCAGGACGCTGCTGGCTTAAATGGAGCAGGTCTAATTACTGCAATAAGGGAGAGAATGGTTGGGGCGCATGCTACAAGGAAATCCATACACCAGCGTACCGGGAGGACAGCGCTTCTCCAACGTATGTCTGACGGTTTCTTGCAGACGGCCACAAAGGAAGAACGACTGAAGGAGTAACATGAGTGTAGCTAAGCTGCAAATCAGGCCTCGTCAGAAGTGAGTGGCGCTCGCTGTCCTGCTGCGTGTTCACGAATCGTAGCTCCAAAAGGAGGCGGTCAGAAATCAGCATGAAGAACTGCTTCAAGTTTCATCTGCTGGATTCTTTGCTGATTATCGGATTTGCGGACCGATGACGAGCTAAAGGGCGTCGATACCGATGAATCTCCCGTCCGTCAGCTCCACGCCGCGGCTCGTGGACGGCAGAATATTTAAGCTACTGGAGGCGTTTTCATGAGAGCGACTCACATCCATCTAATGAAGAAATGTAGATTAAAAGGTGATTATTTGAATGACCCCTTGGTGAATTGCTTTTTCGCCTAATGGCCCCAAGTAATGACCCATTTCTTTATTACTCTGTGAAACACACTCACACAAACACTCAACAGACAATAATTAACACGGTGATTAAAAGCCAAACGGTGCTATTATGTGTGACAACTCCTACTGCTGTCATCACATCAGCCAAACACATGAGACGTTTCCCTGTTTTTCTACAGACCTGTGGTCACATGTGGATGTTTTTTCCCTGCGCTGTGGATGATTCATGGATATGACAGAGGTAATGATGCCGGTGGAGGGACAGACATCCTGCAGCAGCGCTCAGACCTGCAGCTTCGGCGTAAAGCTTCAGTGAGCCCCATGTTATAATGTCACGGCCCTCCCCTCCCGTTGCCTCCAGCCGCCCCCCAACCCTCCATCGTACGTTTTCCAGCATTTGCTCAGGCTCTTCAATCGCTGCCCCTCACCCCACCCCCCGCCAGTCCTCTCAAGCCTGTGACATCATTAAGCACATGTTGTTCAAGCAGCGGCGATGACTGCCGCACCCACCCCCACCCCCACCTCGGTAAACCAGTAAAATAGAGATGAGGCCCATAAATAATGGAGATGGTGCGCGGTGCCATTCCAGCATCGAGAGCCCGCACTTCAACAGCCTTTAAATAGGCATCCCTGAAATAGCAGCCCCCTGTGCTGGGACCCTAGAGATGGCATTTTAATGCAGATGTGATATTTTATTGGCTCCCTGCCCCACTCAGCACCCACCACACCTCCTCCTCCTCCTCCTCCTCCTCCTCCTCCTCTTCCTCGCCAACCTGCACCCAGGCTCGGGCACTGCTGTGATCAATCTGCTGGTTTGTGGTGTGTGATGCTGATCACCTCCGAAATGAAGGCTCACACATGCGTGGGCGCTCCGTCTTCCTCCGACACACACTCTGCTCCTCCTGTAACGCTCTGTCACAGCGACACCTTCCTGTGTCAGAACCTGCACGAGCAGCTCGTCTGTTGAGTCGCACATCTGCCACCTGAGCCCGAGTGGCAGATGTTCACATGTGCACGAGGATACGAGGGCTCAGGAACCAAACCGGTTTATATAATAAGACTCAGAACACTGGACCTCACATGGGCCTTGTGTGGTACACTTCCTTTTTGTGTTACATCACCATTAGAAGAATTGGGATCACCAAGGTAACCATGAATGTCTGTAGAAAGTTTGCTCTTCGTCCGTTCACTAGCTGGTGAGACACTCCAGCTGATGCTTCAGCCGACAGACGGAGATACAACCGCTGGCACATCCTGGTCACATCCTCACAATTCAATCAAACACCCAGACATGAGCTTTGTTGTTTCCACAAACACCCGCATCAGCTAAACGTCAGACCCACTGTCCACGCTGTCCGCTCCAATCCTCACACTACTTCTTCATACTGTACACTCACAGCTTAGCACGTGGATTTCCCCCTCTCGCATTACAAAATAGTTTTGACAAGAAAATAATTGCCTTTTGTGCTCGTGTTGCCGGCTTGTTTGCATTCGGCTTTCCGGTGGTGTGACTGTCTGCAGTTTGTTGTGTTGATCAATAGCGTGGAGCTGGTGTGCACTAAGTTAAATATATGAAGATGGATGGCTGCTATTAGGGGTCCCTGCAGGAGGTGGAGGGAGCAGCAATGCTACAGTAGTTATCACTCACAAAAATGTCTTCATTTAACCACCGAGGCTAATGACAAACACGGCAGCAGGAGGAGCAGAACCCTCTGTGCTTTGTGATGCAATCTGACGCAACGAGAATACAAATATGAGGAGGTTCAAATGGTGACATCTGGAACATCTACAGCTGAGTCAATCTGCTGATGATGACGATGGAAAACACACAAACCAGTAAGTGGACTCTGAGTAGAACCTGTTCTGACACTTCATTTGTAACGCTCAACTCTTACGCTAGTTTAACCCTCTGAGGCCCGCACGCTGCTGCTGCTGCTGCTGCTGGGTTTAAAGGCGCCTTAAAAATCATCTGAATCACACATTTATCAGAGCCAGAACCTGCTAGATTGGATTAGATAGAACTTTATTGATCCCTTTGGTGGGGTACCTCAGGGAAATTGTTGTACGAGCAACAGCACAACACCGATGGAGACAGTAGCACACGTCAGTCAAGAAGAAAGAGCCGTAAACAAGGAAAACAAAGGAAACAAGCAGCACGGTGTCACACTGGTAATAATCATAATAATAATAATAGTTATAATAACAATGCAAATAATAATGATAGATATAAATATAGCTGAGCATCCTTTCTAGATGGGGTGTCCAAAGGACCAGAGTGGAGCGGCTAGATGATGTGAGACAGCAGGGACGGGTTTTTGGGTCTGAGGACGACCGCCAGCTCAACGAAGCATTTTATTGTGGATGATGATATATTTTCTTCTGTATCTGTACATATCTATTTCTTTCTCTGTGTATTTTCATGAATGCAGAGCACTTGTTTGTTAAGTTCTGTGAAAAAACTAAAATTCAATGAATTCTATTTAAAAAAATAAAAAATAAATATGTTGAGTATATAAATATAAAGGTGTACCATCATATATCAAATATATATACACATATATAAAGAATATAAAAAATAGGTATATACATAAATAAATATATAGGTGTGTATATATACATTGCACAACAACAGTAGCAGCACAGTGCAATATTAGTAATAATAATAATAATAATAACAATAACAATAATTAATAATAATAATAATAATAATAATAATAATAAAACAGTAACAGTGACAAACTACTGTTGTGGCTGTCGTCACCCAGACAGAGCTCAGAGCTCAGAGTCATGTGCTGCCGTCAGTTTATTTAAATTATTCAGTGACTATTCTGACCATCGACTGCTAAACACACAATCTGATTATCGGATTTTTAGTGTAATTAGTGAGTCTGAACCAAACAATTAATGAATAAAAAACCTGCAGAAATCATAAACGAGATTGAAAATAAATTTTGTTTCTTTATTTCTTGTTTTGTTCAATATTAATTACACGTGCCAGTAAAATATTATTCTGTGGTGCTGCTACAAACCTTCTGCTGTCACAATAAATGTGTGTTTTTTTCTATATTTATTAGTCATAATAAACATGACTGCAGATTGCTGGAGGGCCGGAGCTGAACAAACACTCAGCAGTACGGATCGCCATCACTCCCTCTGCATCACCTACTGCCAGCACAGAAGCTGCAGATAAAAGCTTTGTTGCGGCACAAAGACGGTGTGATGGGAAAAGCACATTGCTCACTGTCTCGTTGTGTCCCTCCCCCTCCTGCCCCTCCTGCCCCTCCTGCCCCTCCAACCCACAGACAAAGCCGGGGCCTCCCCCGGTGCCCTGCGCCGTGCCACACCCCTCCGTCCTGCACCACCTTAGGCCCCCCTCCGTCCTCCAGCCTCCTCCCCACTGCAGCACCCCCAGCCTCCCCCGTCCTACCCGGCGTCGCCCCGAGTCTCCACACTTAGCCTCCTCCACTCACTTCAGCACTGCACACCCTAATTAAAGAGAGACCCATTAAAGCACAACAGATGCTGAAAATTAAGGGATTATTCAAATGATTCTCAGTCACAGCTTGGGTAAGATTAGAGACAAGCGAGAGCGAGAAGGGGGAGAGTGAGAGGCTGGGGGAGGATGAACAGTAGGACTGATTTAAAATCAGCTGCGATGTTTCTAACTGTTGCTGTCGGCCTGGTTGATGTCGTTTCCTTTTTAAATAATAAAAACAACAAAAAACAAGTTTAACGAGCATCTGTGGATGTCGAGCGTCACAAGGCGGTGAAGGAGAGATCTGATAAGTGAGAACAAAAACAGTCTTTGGTATCATTTAGGGACAAACTGGGCGTAAAGCTGCATTCTCATTAAACTACTTCAACCGTTTCCTCAGGAGAGCCGGTGAGGCTGCTTCAGCTCCAAAACTTCTGCTGCTTCCAAACACCAAAGGCCGACTCGGTGTGCTTCCACGGCTCCCATCACGTCGTCGTTTGCTCCAGAACAGCTGCTTCTCCTTCAGCATGCAGGTGCATGGCTGCATGCTTTTCTATGTCCAGTCTCGGCAGCATCTCAGGTCTCTCGGGCTTCGCCTGGTGTGCACTGTGCATCCTCTCAGACTCAGAGGGAAGCTCTTCATGAGAACTTCCTTCCTGATCACCTGAAGGCTTGAGGCCGAACACAGACCCGACCCTGGTGTCCTTCCTTTGTGTGTTTGTCATTTTGTCATCTTCCTGGGTCTTCATGGTGGCGTGCCGAGTTCAGAACAGGTTGCTGCGTCCCCTCTGCGTCGTACGGCGGCGGGTTGGCATCCACCTGCTGCTCCTGCAGCGTTAGCGTCACTGGACTCGGTGCTGAAGGAGAGCTCGGCTTCACACCTGAACAGACGAGTGTTGTTTGTGTGATGTGTCTCCTTCCAGGTCTTCACAGCAGAGAGGCGGTCGTGTCGCTCAGCTCTCATTTGTGTGAGGGCATCTGGAAGCTGCTTGATGTCTCCTTGGATCTACTGCTCATCCTGTCCATCTACATTTAGCTCTCTGGCTCCTAAACGGAAAGGAAGCCCTCTCCTGTCGCTCTGCTTAAGGTTTCTTCTTTCTTCCTCCATTAAATGTCCAAGGACAGACGCTATCACATGCTTTATATATACTGTCAAGCCCCCGGGGCCACATTTGCAATTTGAACTACATATAAATACAGTTGGTTGGAGAACTGTGTCTGTGTACACGGTCTACCATCAGCCCAGCGCTGCCGGATAGATCCAGCTAAACAACACCTCCGCTACAACAACACAGCCCATAATTTCCCGTCTCTGTTTCTTGGTGTACGCTGGGGACCAAATCCACGTCGACTCAGTGTGAAGGAGAGAACAGAGGGATAAAGAGGATTTGAGGACACAGGCAGCTCAGTGAACATATTCTCCTCCTGCTGGAGCCTGGAATCCTTTACTTGAAGGAATCTGATCTCCTCCCAACTTGACTGTCTGCTCAGTTTGTCTCTCATCTTATCAGACGAGTCAGCGTTCCACCAACCTCAGGCTCAGGACCAGCTTTGTTCAGCAGAGTTCAGGTACCTTTCCTCCCTCTGATGAGTTCTGAGCCCTTCTCAGACATGTGCTCCTTAATTTGATGTGACAGCATCTCAACATGTCAGCTTCATGCCTGGATGAGCATCCTGGTCACTTCTCTGTTAAAGCCGTGACAGCAGTGTTCCCGGGTCGGAGCCTGTACCGACGGGCCTGAGCTGCTGCTGCTGCTGTGGTACTGGACAGGCACACACAGGTGAGGGTACCTGGAGTCATGCAAAAATGATTTGTTCTCACATTTCAGCATCATAAACCATCAGAGCACCAACAGCATTAAACACCGTCCTCATTTTAACATTTATCACAAAGTGAAATAAAACGAAACCTTCCTGCTGCAGGACTGCAGCAGGTCAGACTCATGAGGAACCCCAACAGCTGATCCCAGGTCAGACAACAGCCAGAGCTACAGCTTAGTTTGTTGCAGGAGTTTATTAATCAATCAGCAGGAGAATCCACACGAACATCTCCTAAGACTGAGAGCTGCACGTATGTACGCTCCAGAACCACAGAACCACAGAACCACAGAACCACGGTTCATGAACTACAGTCAGATCACAGCAGCAGGTCGTCACGGTTACCAGGATGTCGTTACTCTCCTGTTAGTAAAGCAGCAGTAAGGTGGACAGTTAGCTCAGGTTTAGTCATTGACTGCTGAGCATCATGTTTATACGTCACCTGGCAAACGTCACAGAACAGGGACTTCTGTCTGAGTGACCCGGTCTGAACAGATCTAGGACTCATGGGAACCGTAGTTGTTAACTGCTTACAGAATAGTTTGTAGTTTTCTTGTCACTGCAGTGTTCGACCAAACCAGGAGTCTGGTGGCTGCAGTCACACAGTCAGACAACACTGTGTTTTAAAGCTGCTCCAAGAAATGTGCAAATATAAAATATTAAAGTAAAGGTTCCCTGTGAGCACTGTGATGCAGCTTGTTGTACTGAGGAGAGCTTATCCGATAAATACACAAATGTAATGACTTATAATTTATTCAATTGTTTGTCATAAACACTAAAATAAAAAGAACCTGAGTAGAACAGAGGGGATGCTGAAGCGGGTCAGGACTTGGGCTGCTGGTTTCTCAGCTTCTCTTTTCCTTGCTGAGCAGCTGGGAGGAGATCTTTTAACTTAATGAAATTCTTTTCTCTGGAGCGATTCACAGAGCAATAAGCTTTTCTTAAGAGCGCTCAGATTGATTTAGTAGAAGCGGGAAAAGAATCACCTGCTTAACTTACACGTGCTCTCATGCGTCTGCTGCACAATGCGCAGGACGGCGGCGTGTCAGTGCTGCAGGGATGCTCTTTTTCAACACTATTCTTCTTCAAGCGCTTATTGCTGAGAGTAATTCACCTTAAAAAGATGTTGACACTTTTCTTTTCCACCTGATTATTGCTGGAGAGAGGCTGTGCCTTCTCCATGCCATTCTCTACTTGCCCAGAGGCCACATATCTAATTAATATCACCAATACCTCAGCATGCAACTGTCTGCTTTAGAATTCAAATGAGATGCTTCTCCCATCATCCTTCCTCTGTGTGAGAGCTCATATCCACATGAATTATGTGCTGTCATTCATTCAGCTCATTCACTGTACGCTCGCTGCACAAAAGTAAAACCCCATAAAGCTAAATCCCCGTCTCGTCCTGTCGTTTGCTCGTATTGGAGAGTTTGAAATATTTTTCAGCGTTAGGAGACATCTGGGGTTAGATAACATTTATATTCACATGGAAATGCCATTAAATTCTTCTGTGGACGGTCAACGCCTCTTGTTTTGTGCAGCCAGGAGTAAGCGAGGCCCACAGACAGCGGAGGCTCTGAATAACAACCTGGACGGACATTTGGCATCACAATCCTCCTCAGTCGAGCACTCATTACTTCCCCCTCATTAGAGGACAACTGTTGGCCAGTCTGAGCAGGAGGCCGGGATGGATCTGTCCTGAAAAAGACTTTTCTTTGTGCTGCTGTTTCGTGATCTAACGTCGCTGCTGGAAAGAATATGAGTCCAGTGAAATTTCTGAGTTTAATATACCTTGACGTGTGTGTGTGTGTGTGTGTGTGTGTGTGTGTGTGTGTGTGTGTGTGTGTGTGTGTGTGTGTGTGCAGCGTTAACTATGCATTTGACAGTGACTTTGAGGGGGGTCGGCCTGAACCCGGGGTAGATGGATGACCCCACATCTGGCACTCCCACGGGAAATCTGAAAGACGCAGGGCGGGACCGGCCCATGCGCTCCACTGCATCTCACAGCACCCTGAAAACCGGGCTCCCCAAATGGCTGAAACGGTTGCGTAAATCTCAGCCTTCGTCACTTCATCCCACACACAGGACAAGCTCTTAGTGTTTATCGGAGGCAGGTCCGCCGGGCCTCCGTGGTGTGGTCGCTTTATCTGGCTCCCTGTCCGTGCTGCTTTGCAAATCCTCACATCACAGCCTCCTAAAACGCAGAATCCTATCAGAACCTGACAGAAACACATCCATCACCAGAGCAACAACCACGAATTCAAAATGCTGAGCTGCCTGTTTATCATAAATTTGCATCCTCGGGGTGGTGAATATGACCCCTTCTTGTAATTCAACAGAATCACTGACTGCACAAACTTTGACGCCCACGGAGCAAATCCAACTGAAGCACGGGCCAGAACGGAGAACCGCTGTGATCCGACCGGGCTTTCCTTTCATGGTCCCCAAGAAACGGTGGAACATCTAAATCACACACATCCAGCGCTCTGCTGTGTTCATGGTGTCTGAGACGGGAGGGCAACGGGCTGACGGTAGACCCGGTACCGCTCAGGAACCGACACCGTAGCCCAGTCTGGAGCTACCTGCTGACGCTTGATGCAAAGATCGTACAGATGAAAAGCTGGAAGTCAGTCAGCCTGTTGGTCAGCGTGAGTGATGGGCTGCATACGGTCAGAACACTCAGAACAGAAACCATGAGTCAGCTTCAAGTCGGCTCAGAATCTGTTAAACCTGCTGTCTGGGATTCAAAGATATATTTCTAGAAAACGAAATGCTATGATGGGTTTTCTGTTTTGTACCGACGTTAGCTAGCTGACGTACTGTGTGTGCAGGATTAGCTTAGCTTAGCTAGCTAGCTAGCTTTGCAGACCTTCATCGTTATGGTGTCGGTTTAATTCCTGCTTCACCAACTAACACAGTTGGACAGAGAGTTGGACAAGATGAAAGTAAAACTGAGTAATATTCAGATTTAGAGTCGCTGACAAATCCGAGAAAGGTTTTTCAAACAAGATGGCCGCGTCCATGTTGAGGACAAAAAGAGAGAAAGGCGACGCTGCTTTGTGTTAATGAATGAAACTGAAGGTGCTGCTGGTCTTAATGGTTGATTGAAGCTCATTAGAAATCTGTCGCCTTCATGGATATGTTGGATTTCTTTTTATTTGAAACGGTTCCTGGTGTCTTCTTGTTGGCTGAATGCAGCATTTGAGAGAATTACAGCCAGTTAGGCTCTTGTGATTCTTTTCATTTCTATTAGAGGAAAACAGAAAAGTCTTGCAGACCAACACATGCTAGCTCTGAAGCCTTCGTCCAAACCGGTCGATTCGGTCACACTCCTGGTTTGAGAAGCAACCTGAGCGCGGCGGCTTATTTCCATCTGTTAAATGTTCTGCGTAGGTCCGTAAATCCTCCTACTGGCACCGTTTGTGGTGTCAGTGAATGTAGATAACAATCTCTCAGTAAATGGCAGCCGTCTTTGCTTATCCTTATTGTGCAGACTCACCCTCATTTTAAATGGCATTTCTTTGCTCTTTCACTGCCACATACTCATAAATAAGAATGGACAGCTAATTATAGTTTTTAAAAAGAAAACCTTTCCATTATTTGAGCAGAACTGGAATTAGCATAGTCCTAATAGGTTGTAATGTCCCACCCACCTGCTATATTTACCTCAGCGCAGAGACAGGAGCTTATGTGTGAATGTAGACGTACAGAACCAGACAGGATGCCTCCCAGTACAGGTAGCATCCTGGTCACAGAGCGGCATGGTGCGCACGGGTTATCCATTAAAGACCTTGAGTTGGAGTGTTTGCTGGAGAGGCTCATTAATTTCTGAGAAATTATCCATGTTACTTGGATACCAGCCCTGGGACACGCTGTCACTTCCACACTCAGCTTAAACCACGTGGACACACTTATTCACGCATGATGGCTTATAGATGAAAAAAGGTGAAGAGACATGCATGCACTTACTGACAAGCACAGACATTGGTTTCTCTCTGCGTCCCTGGCATGTGCACGCACACACACACACACACACACACACACACACACCATCACTCACGGACGGCCTGCTCCGTCAGCTCAACTGACAGCAGTAATGAGTTTCTTCTCTGCGTAAGCCAACTGGCACCCACTCAGGGGAATTTTTCAGGCTGAATTGCGGCCATTAATCACAATCCCGGGCAACACAGTGCCATCACGTGTGTGGCAAACAGAGATGCGTTGGTGGGGGGCAAGACTGCAACATAGCGAAGGAGGAGCTGGCGATTGTGTTGAAGACGGAGGGAGGGGACTGACGAGGAAGGAATGACAACAAAATTAGAATAGCGTCGGTGTGGTAGAGCAGCAGCTTCTTATTGAGGCCAAGTTCGGGCCGTGGCTCGTACCGGGCTAAATGGAAGCTGTAAAGACAGGAGGTAGCAAAAGATCAGACGCTCTGTTCTGCAAATATCAGCTCAATTACTGAGAGGAGAGATGCTGCAGCATCAATCATGTCCAACGAGACAGGTGGGAGATGCCTCTGCCAACCACTTCACACCCTCAGGAACTTTAACAGCAACACAGAAACACGCGCATGTAAACAGGAAGAGAAAAAAACAACAACTATGTGCTGAAGACTGGTCCCTATTGCATAGCACGAAACAAAGAGACGGGCAGAGATGGAATAATTTCAGAGCAGCCTCAGTGACAGCAGCGCTTTGAAAGCATGGGGGCATTTAGGATAATGACCAGGAGAGCAGCAGCTGCTAATGCATGAAACCCGCCAGCAGCTCATTCTGTGATGTCAGGATATTGTCACCACCACGTCCTCTTGTTGAGACAGCTGGAAACTCAAAGTCGGCCTCCTATTCTTTTTCTTTTCACTGTCTCTCTCTCTCTCTCTATCTTTATTTTAACCCTCCCTCCTTCTCACCATTCAGGCCGCCAGCTGACTGCGGCCACCAGGGATGTCGCTGCACCTTGCGCACTCAAGGAACCCAGCCCCCCACTCGCCTCCGAACCGGCTAATCCCGATGAATTCACGCTAATATGCAGTCAGGAACCCCCTCCTCCTTTTGTACACACATGTGCGACTCCCCCCGCCACGCCCACCGCACCGAGGCGAGCTCACGCCGAATCACGAGAAAAATAAAGCAGAGAGGAAGAGGAGCAGGAGATGGGAAAGGCAAGTGGAGGCCTTGTCATAAGCACTTAGCGTTACAAGACAGTGGGTGAGAAATGAAAGGCCTTTGTCTCTGCTGCTACCTCCAGTGTGTGCAAACAAAGACTGAGCAGATACTATATTTGTTCCAGTGACGTATCTGCTCCATCAGATAATGAAATACCATTTTCTGGGCTTGACTAAACAAAGAGCAGTCCTGGATTTACATAAATTGAGAGACATGTTTTGCTTTTTTTTCCCCAAGGCTACGGTCATATATGAACAATGAAATTAAATAAAGCCTTTGTCTGTACAGTGACTCCTTACTGTAAATCAAATTCCTCAGTCAATCAGGATTAAACTCACTAATTGTGCTTCCAAGCAGCTTAACGCTTTAAATTTTGGTTCCTTCTTGATGTAGTTTTCTATTAGGTGAAGCATTCTGCACAGACGGCCTTAGAGCTGCACACAATGAGTATTTTCACAGTTAAAAATCCTCACAGGGGAGCTGAGCATAGAAGACGGACAGTCCCTGGGTTGAAGCTACTGTTTTGAAGCCTCCAGTTTGGAATTTTGCCATCGCCCTCTTGGTTTACTGAAATGGGATGTGACAGATGAGGTCAGGTCAAGTCAAGTCAGTTTATTTATACAGCATGTTTAAACACAGCTAAAGCCGACCGAAGCGCTGCTGAAGCAACTTCACTCACATGAAACCGTCTAAACAAACTAAAAACAACGAAATCAATTAAAACCCATTAACCAATTAACCATTACAGCAGCAGTAATCCAAATCAGTGCATGACGAGGGCAGTCACTAGGACGGTACGCAAAATGTAAAAGTTCTTTATTGGGATTTGAAAACTAGACGTGAATATCTAATCTATGCTGGGGGCCATTTCCAAAGCTTTGTTGCTGTGAGTTGGGAGACACTTCAGGACACTGTGTATGTCAACATGATAGCAACATGTGACTCACCAGTAGCTCCGCCCTAAAGCCTGTTTCAGACTGAACGGCACCATTATTTAAAATACAAACATCATGCTGTACTGAATACAGCTCCACACTCACATATGAGAACACACACCTATTAGGACAACCTTTACTGAGATAATAAATCAAGTGAGAAGTCGAGTCGTTTTCCCATAGACGTCTCTACAACCAGAGGAGTCGCCCCCTGTTGGCCATTAGACAGAATGCAGGTTTAGGTGGTGGCATACAGTCACTGCACCCAGGAAACACTCGGCATGTTGGCTTGAAAAGTTATTAATTATTATTATTTGATTTCTGTTTCCTCTCAGTTAAACGAGCAAAGAACAATTAGTTCATGCTATTTTTTCACTGACACTTTATTATGAAATATAGCACAAATGTAACTGAACGTGAACCTCTGGTGCGTCTGATTTGTCTTTTACTGCCATCTCGGTGCTCTGCTATTAGACAAAAGGTAACAAAGAGCAGCAACCTGTAGCAGTGGCTGTCCGACCGTCACGCTCTCACCTGGTCTGTTCCTTGCATCGGATAGGAGGAGCACCACCATAAGCTGTCAAACACGAGCACATATCACCGGCTCGTCCAACCCGCCATCAGCCACCTAACCCTCTAAAGCTGTCTGCCCACTCACAAATAATGCCTATGCTGGAAAATGGAGAGGGCTATTACACTACTAGTATCATGTTTCATCTTTTCACAGCGAGGCAATGAAATGGTCCGCCTTACGACTCACTAACCCACGACATGGCACTACTTCTGTAAAGAGAAAAAAAAATGGAGATACATTCATAAAAATGATTAAAGACCGCAGCGGGACAGATGATACAAACTCTTTATATGATTTGAAAATAAACACCTCATCCTCTGAGCGTCCACTGAAAGAAGGCTGCTGGAAACATCCCATGTGATGGATCTTAAGGCTGCTGCTCCATCACTCCATGATGGAATGAAATTAAATGTTCCAGTGGTGCTTTCAAAAAGAAATAAAGGTGTCAGTGGGACGTCTCTGCTGCTGTTTCGTGCACCAGAAGCAGGTTAACGTATTGTATGTACAGTCACTGACCACGAGCCCGTGCACATGTTCATGTCAGTGCATTTATTTGATGTTGAGCGTAGGTAATGTGCACGTTACAGAGTTGAATTACGAGCCCGGGGTCAGGGGAGCAGATTTCCCGGCATGTTCTAACGGCAGAGGCGTGCTTCTTCAAGCTAAGCAAGCCCGCCGCTGTTGCTTTGCATCCCCGCTGCCTGTCGAAAGCTGCCCTGGAAACAAAGCTGTCGGGGTCAGGAGGTCATGGCACAGCATCGGAATGGAATGTTCCTTCCTGGTTCAAGGTCCAGCCTCCAGAGCCGGAGGGGCCTCCAGATCATTGGAGACCACAGACATCCACTCAATCTATTTTGCTCCCTCCCTCTCTCCACTTTCATGTATCCCTGCTTGGGTTTCAGTGTCATTTATTTTGCTCTGGTCTTCTATCTACGATTCTTTTCTTGATTAATCTACTTGTTTCATCTATGTCATTTTAAAAAATTAGATTACATATTCCCACAGCCCAAGGTGACATCCTCCACGGCCTGGTTTTGCCCAACCAACAGCCCAAAGCCCAAAGACAACCAGTCAGCATGAGACTGAGCCAGCAGAACAAAATGATGGTGCTTGAAAAATAAAACCGTGGATTCATTTTGCTGCAGGTTTTTTCTCCTGCTGTTTAAACCTGCACTGCTGCTGCCTGTTATATCCTATGAGGAACCCTCTCTAAGTAAATACACAGTCTTAAAATGTGTTCATTCACAATACGCTACATTTTCAGGATTTGTCCTAATAAATGGGAATAAAGGCCTCTCTATTCCCAGGAGTGATGGATGCTAACACAGCTACAGACATTGCAAACAGGTTGTCAGGAAGAAATTGGCCATCCCAGAAATCTTTCATCCTATGCCAGCAGTAACCTCTTCTAATTGGTTCCTGTGGAATTAATTTCATCCCCGATGACCGGCTCCGCACACTGGAGCCTGACAGGCTTTTAACCCCAAACAATTCATGAGCTCCGTCCCCGTGTGACAAATACGGAGGAAAGCGAGTAAAGACGGTGGATCTCAGCGAGTTCATGCTGTTACAGTAATCCCTGATTTCACTGTAAACACCAGAACTCACCGTCCTCCATCATTCACCGCACAAAAATACCAGCAAGCCGGCATCAATAGCGAAAAATAAATGACTTCCAACAGCTAATCTGTCTTATTTAGATCTGATATTGGCAGCTAGCAAGAACGTCATTGATATTTCTGTTTTTACTTGATAGTCTGAGGACTTGTGAGATGTGCTGTGCAGCCCTGTCAGCACACAGCCAGCTGAAGAATAGCTTTAACGCAGAATGCAATCATTAGAGTTGTGTGAAGGAAGTGAAATGTTGCCACGCATTTCCTCAAGCCCAGTCCGACGTCAATCAATCCTCCACTCACGCATTGTACCAAGCACGTCTGAAAATAACAGCAAGTCCGACAGATAAAGAACGCCATTGTTATATAGAGCGGACTTTTATTCACAGAGACGAACTGTTAAGCCTCCATAGAAGCACAGAAAACATATGACAGAGACAAATAAATGTCCTTTCTGACTGAGAGAAAATGTGCTTATTTTGCTCTTGTTTTCCAGGCTGCTGCGTTGCCTGTTTGGGAAAGGGCAGGGCCGGAGCGGCGGCGCTGTGGCAGGTTCGGGCCACTTTATTTCACAGCCAAAGCCAAGGTCAGTGGCGCTGCCCCGGGGCCATCAGACAGGGGGATGGGTCCCCACTGGGGAATGAGCAGGAGGCCGAGCATTGGAGGAGGGGAAACGTAATGGGAGGAGAATAAAAAACAGGGAGGGGTATTCTGCCCTAGTGCACACAGAAAGGTCACCGTTTCCCAGATAAACCCCCTCTCCATCGGCCAGCCCCTCACGACCTCTGACCCTCCATTTCTAAGTCAATGCTGAAACAGAGGGAGAAGAAAGAGGCGGGGCGGAGGGGCAGAAGGGGAAACACACCCACCCAGAGTCAGCAGCCACAAAAGGGGGCCTCAGCAGCAGCTAGCTGAGCCGGTCAGGAGAACAAACGGCCGGGCCACCGGCACAAAGCACAGCCACCAGAGGCCGAACATCTCCGCAGCCTCTGTCTGTTCCCAGCCACTCCAGCGGCCTGCTAGCAGCGGCTGACAATAGGTGCTGCTCGGCTCCGAGAGCTTCTCCAACACACACAAACACACCGACAGGCCGCCGAGGGGAGGCGGAGGCCCAGAGCAGAGCCGCTGCTGCCCATCACTGGCTGGCCTTTGTCTCAGACGCTTCTGCTTATTGGCAGGAAGATTTCCTGATCCCTGCTTAAACAAAATGGGAAACTGGACTGAGGGGCCCCGTGTGTGTGTGTGTGTGTGTGTGTGTGTGTGTGTGTGTGTGTGTGTGTGTGTGTAGGTGATAATAATATTCACCACCGGCTCCACCTCTTGTCTGTCTTTGTGCATTTTCCACATTTTCACACATGCAAAACCAAATGTATGGCGAGGAGAAGACAGGAAGAGGGGGTTTGGCTGTTTTTATTGGTGGATGCTGCAGACCCCGTAAAGGCTTTTAACTGCACAATCTGGCTATAAAGGCTCTGTTAAGTGTAGTGAAGCGCGGTGACGGGGCAGTAGCGAGAGCTAACCAAACCTCTGGTGGAGCCTGGAATCACAGTAACACCAGCACACAGACCAGACTGAACCACACATCCTCCTGTTTCCATCTCTAGGATACTCTCTGTCAATAAAGCTGATTTGCTGGTACAAAATCCTCACCCTCAACATCAAACAATGGTTCGAACCCTAAAATACAAACTCCAGGAAGAAGCAAAGCTCCACATTTGGAGGCTGGTCCGCCTCATCCAACCTCTGGCCTGGCCTCTGCTCCCTCTTCTGCCACCTTTCACCTCTATTACTCAGGAATTCCTCCCATGAGCCTTAAAAGCAGGCAGAAGGAATTTTAGGCCCCCTTTTCATTTGTTTGTTTGAGAATAGCTGGGGTGGTCTAGAGACATCCGGACACCAACACCGACTTCATTAACAAAGTCCCAACGAGCAAAGAAGCACAAACAACTGACACACACACACACACACACACACACACAGTGCAAGACTAAACTTGAATATCAAGTACGTCCTGAGATAGTCTTTGCGTTGCGCCAGCGCTGCATCATAGAGCTCTACATCCTGACAGAAGTTTCAACACACTGACGGTGTTTTGTGTACGTACATCAGCGCTGAGTGAGTGGATGTGGTCTGATGTAGGTTCAAGGTAGAGACACAGGGAACTGAGAATTCATTACACTGAGAACGTGATGAATCCTTGTTAGCGTTGTGAGAATCCACCCAGCCACGAGCTCAGTCTGTGAGACGTTCAGCTTCTACAAACTATGACTCCAGCCCATCCGAGGAAGACGCTTTCCAAACTGAACACGGCTTTGTGCCACAACGACAAACACTTCATCTGCATCTACATGATCTGGACAGACAGTTGATGAGGGTTAGCAAGGCTTTTGTGTGATGACTATAGAGCATCAGTACTAACGGGCACAGATCTGTTAGTTAAACACACATAGAACACAATCCCATGTGTTAGTCTATCGTCATAAAGAAGTTGTGTGATTAAAACCCTGTCACAGCTCGAGTGCACCTGGAGGAACAAGTGTAGAACTTGTTTGAGACGTTAAATATTTCAGTCACCCAGCTGCTTCAGCGTCTCCTGCGCTGCTTTGCCAAGTGATGCTGTTTACACAGGCGGGTATTTTTAGAGCTCACGGCGGCCGTGCTGCTGCACACAGGAGCTCATCCTTCACATTTTGAAGCCGCTTAGCAAAGACGGTTACAGCTTTCCATACAAGCCCGTGCTTTATGCGCGGCTGAAGTCTTGTCAGCGCGGCCTCAGGTTGAAGCACAATAGAGACCATTGTGCTCTGGGTTGTGTTCAGGAAACAGAGGGAATGCGACTGATGTAATCCTGCAGGTCGGCGTCCTTTCTGTCTCCAGTCTCGCAGCGTTATGAATACTGTAATAAAATTTAAATAGTAATGAATGTTTTTATTAATATTTGATGAGCAATTAACTGCTAAAGTGACTAAAATCTTAACTGGCTTGGAAATCTCAGTGAAGCTGAGTCCTGCGCTGCCTCTCGCTGCTCCCCGACACATTAAGACACATAAACTAAGACAATAAGGCGCACGGTGAACGCTGTGGGATCCCTCGGTGATGTTCCACCGCTTCAAGGTCAATGATGTGTCATCTTCAGAAATAATAGAGATCCACCCGCCTGTTCCCCACAGGAGAGGGAGACGGGTTCAAGCATTTGTCAGTGTAAATATCCAGAGTTGTCATTAGGGGTTTTCAGCATTGCTATTTATTCAGCTCCCTGACAACAAAACAAGCCGTAGAGGACAAACCGTGTCTATTTAGGCGGTAAAGGGAAAGTGAAGGAGACACTTGTTTACCCTTGCCTTTCCCTGTTTGCAGCCACCCGAGTAGGAAATGAAATCTATTCACTGTGGCCATTTCTAAATCAACTCAAAGGGAGCATGCGTAATCAGGCAATGAGATCTGAGAACGTATTCTGCAGGTGTACAGTAATAACCGGTTTCTAGTGTAATTACACAGCAGAGGTCAGAGCTCTCATCCCTTCAGCCCGCCCTGTCAGAACAGGAGAAGGAGGAAAAAAAAGCTCTTTCTTTTTCAATCCGTCTGACGCGCTGCCAGACAGATGGAGGGGCGCTGACCACACAGCAGGAGCAGCGCTTTGGGTTAACATCAGCCCACATACCTGCCCAAAGCAAGAGCCGGGCCAGTCACAGGCCGGGTCCACGCGCACTAATACTTTGTGATGTTTTCGGGACAGGAATTTAAATGAGAGGAACGCTGTGCGCTGGAGGAATACGGCGGCCACTCTCTGGGATAAAACAGCAAAAGCACATGACCTTTCCTCAACAATCACAACACACCAAGTTGGTTCTGCTCCCGGGTCAAACACACAGTAAATTATTTCCATGAACTAAATTTCATTTTGCCAGGACGGAAAGAAAACAGGCTTCATGTTTAAATGTCAAAACCATATATGACTAATCAATATGACACGAGAGAGATGACTTGCCTTCGTGGCAAAGCGAGCACAGGGGAGGTGGAGGTGGTGGTGGGGGGCAGATGGAGGGCGGGGTTTGGCTCACAGACAAAGGAGCTACAAGGAGATGTAGGGATGGAGCTTCAGCATTCAGCCAGGCAGGAGGCCATGAAAGGGGTGGGGACGGGAAGGTCGGCATGTGATGGAGAGCCACCGTCCAAACACAAGTGCACGCACACGTACAAGCACTCTCACGCAGACTAACACCAGCACATAAATCACTCTCGCTAACCGCCGTCTGAATCCGACGAGCTGCACGCGGCCAGACGTCCTCGCAGCTTTTAAAAGTAGCACCGGTGCATCTTCTGGCACAGCGCTCCTCTACATTTACGTCCCAGTGAGGAATCACGTTCGCACAAACGAGAGGCAGGGGTATAAACTGAGCCACTTTTACAGGCATCCTCTGTCTTCTCAGATTTCATCCTTTACAGCCCCCTGGGTGCTTCTTTTTCATTAAAGTCTCATTCAGAAGGCTGCCATTAGAACAGCCGAGCAGTTCACTGGGACGGGTTCTGAATTAAACGAGGCTGGAATGATGAATAAGGAGCAATAAAATAAATAACGTGCATAATACTGTTTGTATGCTCGCATTTATTGTGTTTTCTTTACCGGTTGTGTTTTCCCTCTCGTCATGTTTGCACTGACTTCGCATTTTCTCACTTTGTGTTGTGTTTGCAAATCTTTTCAAACGGTCCCCCGAGGTCAGCCGCAGTCCCCCCATATGAATGGGACAGGAGGGGAAAAATATTTCCTAACGAAGCTTCAACTCTTTCCAATTAATTCCACACAAACAGACAAAAGCAAGTCATTTCAATTGATCCTAAAAGCTATTTTTTTCCCTAACAGGGGTCTTTTGTGGTGTGTTGCCTGGTGACGCCGGGTGTGCTGTGGGGGAGGGGCGGGAGCCCTGGCCCGGTCCACTGTACCCGGCTTGTCATTCATCCAAATGATGAAAAGCTTCCTGAACCTAAGCTAATGAGGAGGTCCTAGAGAAAGTGAGGAAAGAGAGAGGGAGAAACGGACCATCAAAGAGATAACATTTGGGTGGAAAAGAGAGTTTCCTGAACCGACTGGCGATTTAGAGGGCCGACGGGGAGTCCGTCCTACACCAGCCCCCGACAGGGAGCTCACACAAATGGTTGTCAAGCAAATAAAAAGTGAAATTTATGGAGGGTGGTAGTGTGGAGGGTAAGATGGAGGCTTTATCCACTGGGAGGGCTATAAAGAGGCTTCAGTAATCACACCACCCATTGCATCACAGTGGTACAAGTCAGAGCTCTGTTGTGAGGAGACTATAACACAGCAAATTACCTCCAAAACACAAAGAGAGCATCGACATGAGCAAACACTCGGAACAGAAAAAGAAACAAACACGAGTCAGTGACCTTTGTAAGAAGCGCCTTGACTTGTTTCGGGCCATTTCTCTTCATAAACAAAATGAAGTAAGTGATGCTCGGTGCTGAGCTGTGGTGGGCCCGCTGAGGACCCACCAGACGAGTGAAGGTCCAAACCCCGTAGCATAGAGCTAATCTCAAACATTAGACTTTATATTAAAGACCTAAAACATAAAAGTCCATCAGATTAAAGCATGGGCAGAGGAACACTTCTGGACTGAACCGGCGCCTCAGAGGAGCGCCACACGTTGGCCGCTGATGGACAGCTACCGGATTCACACCGCAAAATACAAATCATGATGTACCAGAAACACCACCGGCAGAGAGTTTAATGAGTTGGCTTCATGTGACACAACAGGGAGAACACCGGACCTGTGGCTCAGACTGGAAGTCCGTTTCCACAACAAAGCAGTGGAAGCCTCTTTAATCTGACTCCATCAAAAAACAATCAAACCAAACCAGTGAAAAAACAACATCTCTGTTCTACTGCAACTACTCCAAAACACGGACCGGGTCAGCGGGCAGCGATGAACAACACAGCGGCGCTGTACGGTCGGACCTTCCAGTCCTGGGAGTCCCTTTGAATCCAAACCGTCATCAGCTTCTTGTCGAGACGACAGACACGGTATCATCACAACACTTTCCTCATTCACCACCTTTGCCCAGAGACTGCTCCACACAAACAAACAGGTCCAAGGTCGGGGCCAGAATGTGACTTTCAGCAATCCTCCGGTCCGTCTCTAATCAATACGAGCTGAAAGGAGAACGCTGGAAAAGGTCTGCAGGAGAGCAGAGCGCAGCCAAAAGGAGATAATTCAAGCGTGAATGGTTGTGAACTCGAGCCACCAAGTCGAAGGTATCCTGCAGGTTACGTCCATTCACTGTTCATTCATTAAATCTGGATTCATTCATTGAATTCTTCAGAACCGGAGCGAGACAGAACCGCTCAACGCTAAGTCTTTATATTTCAGGCTAAAACATGACTGAACCCTAAAAGATGAATCCACTAAATATTACACTCCAGAAACTAAAGCGTGACATTAGATTGCAAACAATTAAAAATACTCGTCTTTATCTGCTTTGCAGCCACTGCTGGCAGCGCTGGTTGTTGAGTGAAGGTGTTCAGTGGTTTGAATGTGGAGCAAAGTGGAGAGAAACCAGACGGCAGGATGACTCCTCACAGGAAACGTTTATTCCCATCAAACTGGTTCTTAAGGAAGATCAGAAGATAACAGTCGGAGTTTAGACTCCTGTTATTCTCAGTATAATGTTTTGTTATATTTGAGACCCGATTTCAAGAAAATCCAGAACCTGCTGCCAGATGTGGAAGCTGCACATAATAAACTGGAAATTAGAATTCGATTGTTTTCTTTGCGTTCCAGTTTTCTTCGTGCTTTTTCCCACTATGTCAAAGTAATTGTGTAAAAACCACGGCACAAACAGGCCATCATGCTGCTGACGTTTACCTCATGCAGAATCAAAAAATGTGCCACGATAGAAGAGATTCAGTCTCAACCTTTGAGAAGAAAGAGCCTTTGGGGAGGCCTTAAAAGGTTGCGTGTGCTTGACAGCGCCAGCCACTGAGCAGAAGTGACTTTTCCCTTCGGCCAGTGAGACGTCCATGCTAACCTCCCACCCCACTGAGTGGAAAAGCTGTATCGGCCACAACAGCACAGCAGTATGCTGTCTACACATAGCCCAGGAATCAACAGGCTTCTGTGAGCCTTTGTCCGTCTCGGTGTTAAAGAATATACATAACAGTGGCTTCAGAAGCCTTCAGTCAGCACAGTGTGGAGCAGCACCGTATCAGTGGAGGAGCGTGCATCCTTGAAGCCGTTGATTTAAAGTAAGTTGAGACATGCACGGGACAAGAGGCAGGAGAGGAGGGCAGAGAGTCCGACTGTCTCACCGCGTCATGGTAGAAATCATGAACCATGGCAACGTCGCTGCAGACTTACTGTTGAACGAGATCGACTTCAAATTAAAGACCTGGTAGTCAAGCAGAGAAAATGCATCTCGACTCCCTGACCAGTGAGTGGGTTGCTGGGTTGCTTCGAGCTTACTGCACTTTTACAAAGCAGCTCGGAGACTCCCAGCATGAGCGCCTGTTAATGCTAAATTCAAAGGCTTCCATTTCTAAGCTGTAGATGAGCATCAGAAAGTTCATTACGCTCAAAGAATTATATTAAAATATTCAAATGAAGCAACAGCCGGGGACACGCTCAGTACGTTTCCTTGCACAGCGGCGCGCCGATGACTCGGACTGGACCACAGTGTGATTACTGATCACAGTATTTCAATTACAGTGTTTACATCTGAGAAGAACCTAAGTGGCTGTAGATGTGGTTCAACTTGTTCAGCTACGATGTCTTCACATTCTGGCGACGTGGTCAGGCTCAAGCAAGAGTCCAGTGACAAAGACAACAATCACAGCCACGGCCGAGCGGTTCCAGGCTGATGTCAGCCATGCTAGCTGTATGAGCCTTCAGCTGTTCTCTGGATCTCATTACTGCTACACATCCGTCAGCTGGACTCCATTGTACACTTCAAAACACATTTGTTTAGATGAGTTCGCTGTAATAAGGTCATTCTATGCATGTCAAGCCCAATGTAAGCTGAACTTTTGCTGTTTTATTATTTGTGGTATCAAACAAATGAAATGTATGATTATTAATCACGTGACCAACATGTAGAGCTTAAAAAAGAACACCTGAATTCAACCCACTTAGGTTCACATTGACTGCATGGAGATGAACTCACTTCGTTTGCCCTCAAACTACACAAAGACTGAAGGGAGACTTACTGGCTGCCTGAATGCGGGCCTTGCGGCTCACCACCAGCCCGAAAGAATTCTGGGCCACGCACTCGTAGTCGCCCTCATCAGATGAGCCGTCGGATTTGGTCTTCTGGAAGTGAGCGATGAGGAGCGAGCCGTTGATGAAGGTGGTGTGATGCTGGTCCTGAGTTAGGAGGAGGCCGTTGTGCCTCCACTGTGTGGTCACTGGGGGGATGCCCACCACCTGGCAGTGGAGCATGAGGGGCTGTTCCTGCACGGCGATGATGTCGCTGGGCTCCAGGGTGAAGGAGAGCTCAGCTTCGCACATCACACCTGAAGAGACACAAACACACAAACACACACGTGTGACGACACGGCCAACAGTGGAAACGAGAGTTTTCCTCAGCAGGTGGAGTTTGATCGGTTGTCACGGTGGAACCCCGAAAAAGAAAAAGCTCACGAGTGGACTCAGAGTTCAAATCAAATCAAATCAAATCAAATCAAATCAAATCAAATCAAATCAGGTGTATTGTCATCTTGCCTGTACAGACGCAGCAGTACAGGCAAGATGAAAGAACGTTTCTTCAGGATCATTCGATCAGCACGTCTGGGATAAAACACCAAACGTGAGTTTAGACTGTTTGTGGAAAAACAGCCATAAAGAGGCGCCCTGATTGTCCACACGCTGAACAGAAATGACTACATCCTCGGTTTGAGTCCGACGAGGGACCATCTCTCCATCTCTTCATTTCCCGCCATCTGTCTCCAGTGACATAAAATACCCCAAGAATAGCTCTATGAAGACAACTGTATAGATCAGTGTGTAAGTACATTTACATACTACAGTACGCCCTCCTCTCCTGAGACATCTCGTAGTATTTAGCATAGCAGCACTCTGAAGCATCACGTTAAGTTTATGCAGCGGGGACGGCAAACAGCCGCTGTCACTGTGTCACACTGATTACCTCCTCTAAGCCACAGAGGCAGCCATGTGCAGCACTTTCCAGGCTTCGGCTTCACGATACCGCGCTCTCATCGTCACATCTTAAGACCAAGTGAAGGCGGACGTGAGCGACGCTAACAGAGGAGTGATGTGATCCTGTGTGTGCTCTTGGTGCAGAGCTCTGCATAAGTTACAGCGCAGCCTCGGCTCTGCGGTTCAGGGAATCAGAAGGTGAAAACCATTCAGTCTTTAGAAAGTATTAGGTACGCTGCTGGTCTTTTTCTTTTCATTTCTGACAAAGTCGTGATCCCTACATGTACTTAACCATTTACTCATTTCAATACCTGTTTTTTACCCTCCAGGGTCACAACCTGCTGCAGCTGCTGCCATTACAGTAATAATTTCTACATCAACAACCGAAACAAACAGGAATAAAGCTCCTTGTGTTGTGTCCTGATCGCTGCTCACCAGGCCTTGCACCTCATGAATAAAAAGCCTTGACAGAGCTTCCTCCAGGCTACAGTCACAAGGGAATGCATCGTCTCCAGACCAGCGCAGCCAGAGCATGTGTTCTGCTGCACTACAAACACGCGTGTCCTTGTATGGGCTGTACCTGTTAGACGCCGTTTGCAACTTTGACACCACGATCTTCTCTTTTTCCTTTTTCACCCGCTAACACGAAGCGACACTTAAACCTCCCAAAAGGTTGTATTTATTAGCAGTGATGCTCGCCATCGCGGTGTGAGGAGATCTGATTTTCAGCATTTGTGGCTTCTGAGGGTAAGAGGGGGGAAGCGGGAGAACAATAAATAAAGGATGTAAACAGCCTGACCTGACTTGGGACTATAAAAGAGGAGCTTAGCGAGCGCTCTCGGTATCATGTTTCAGCTGCTGATGGACTAAGCACTACCAGTCTCTGCCCCAGGGCCTGGAATCTGGTGGGAGGGGGCTCGGGGAGGGCAGCGGAGGGGGGCAAAGCACAGGGGTCAAAACAGAGAACCTCCGGCTTCATCCCTCAAATTCCAGGAGAGAAATTCTTCCCCCCTTAGGAACAGAGCAGGAATTCACTGACACACTCCAGCATGAAGATCACATATGAAGCCTAATGCAGAGAAACGTTTCCTCCTGCCCTGGATCCTCTCCTCACGTGGCCCCTCCTCTCCTTTTTACACTCCACGAGCACGGTAAGTAAAACGGCCATGGGACCAGAGACACATCAGTGCTACCACTTGTGAAAAACAAGGGGGTGGTGTTGGAGAAATATTTAACCCTTAGCTGGCAGACGGTGAACCCGCTGCCTGAGCTGCTCCAGAGGGACGCCGGCCACTGGGCTCAGGCTGCTTTGATCCAGCAGAGACCACGGCAGCAGCCACACATCGAACGAGTCGAAGCCCATGTTTTGTCCCAGTCATGCATAATTCTCAGTGAATCCCACAGCAAACAGAATTCCTCTCTAATAGCTGAAGATGTAAAACCCAAAGAGCTTCACACTCAACCGTCCCTGATGCAGACAGACTGAAGCAAACCGAAGGCTTTTTGTTTTCAGCCTTCAGAGCTGACAAATGACATCAGTCAATGTTATCAAGCCTTGCAGCAAACAGGATAATAACAGTTCAGTGCTCAATGGGTGTCATTGATTAGGAGTGGAATAAACAACTTTAATGATTTTGTGTTCAAGTAATCAGAGTTGCTTCCATTAGCTGCACCAATGTGAAGTTCTTGGCCTTTTTCTTTCCTAATGAATAAAGCATGTCGCCAGATTGACTGGTTAATGCAATTCAGAGCTTCAGGTTGAGGTGATGTGTGAATGCTGAGCATCCAGGGAGCTGCAGAGGCAGAGCACAGCTGTAGGACGCGGTGCCAACAGAACACGCCTATCCACGGACAACACATGTTCACAGACACGACTCTGTCCAGGCGTGGATTTTCATGGTTAGATAAGGAGACAGACGGACGGACGCATACACATCTCCATGCTGGTTTCACGCAGAGGAAACAGACACTAGCTGGTAGGATTACCCCGTAAGACCAGAGCCGAGTGTCGGCTAAGTGTGGCTCATGCTCTGGCTTACTAACTATTGACAGATAAGTGTGGCGAGCTGGCACAAAGGTTTACTGCTGCAACAGTAAACTGGGGATGACACACCAGCTTTGGGCAGACAGATGTAGTTAGCAGGCACAAGCACCAATGACAGAGCTAAGTGAGCTTAGGACACAGTACAGGCTTGTTGGGGGCGGCAGGGTGAGGATGTAATGGGCTACTGACACAAGTCCTCTGCATCATATCACACGGTAGCATTATAACAGTAATGCTTTGGAGCTGAGTACAGTCCTGGAGGGACAATAAGATGCACTGACATAGGAAGAGGATGAAATCACACAGCTAAAGCAGCTTTTAATGCTTTATCACTTGTTTTCTCAGGTTCCTGTTGCAGCTCTTTGGCTGATTCACGACTACAACAATGACCGACAGACTTTTAAAAACTAACGAAATATGTGCACAGAATTATGCTGGCTTTGTTTAAAATGTCTGACATTGTTCTGCGTATGGACAGGACTCGTGGGTTAATCTGCTCATTTCTACCTGCACCGGGCTGCAGGTGAACAGCTGAAGCTGCATTTCCACTTCAAAGCAAACGATGCATGTAGCCTTTGTTGAGTGTGAGCATTATATAGGAAGAGACATAATGTGAACAATGTGAGTGTTCCTTTAAGACGGTCGCTCAGCAAAAGTCCTATATTTGCACTTTGATCAAGTGTAAGAGCAAACAGCAGAGAGCCCTGCGTATAAATGAGTCATTAAAACGGGCAAACACAGAGCAGCTCACGTTCTTTTCTTTTTTCTTCCTTTTTTTATAAAGCCTATCATTTCTGGCTAAAAAGCGACGTTTGTTGTGTTTCCAGGGGGAGGATTATGCATGCATCATCGATACTTGCATTCCCTCCTATAGGGTACCGCTTGATAAATTATTAATCAATACTGCTGTTTTCTGGCTACCTTAATGCCCATGCTCATTAATGAGAATGCAGTTTAAAGTGTTCTGGTATTTACTGCTGTACAGAAGCTACAGCAGCAGAAAGGCAACACAAGCACGCTGAGAAACCATCACCGAGTTGGGATGGAAGCAGGGGAGCTGTTGCACAGTTCAGATCTTAGATCCCAACAGTCTTAATCCTCATGCAGCAATTAAACTTTCACATAAATGAAACCTCTTCGTAGGCAGAAAGCTGAGCAGCAGTGAAAGTCCTCGGCTCTTTTCTCTTTCATGCTTCAGCTTCACATTGACAAGACGATGAGTTCAAAGCAAACTATTACCCTCTGATAAACTTCTGTTTTCTTATCCTGAGATCTCCTGAATGATCTCCTGCGTTTTGGCTCAGACTTTGAGCTCTCTGGTCGGCGGGAGATGTAACGCAGATACTCATCTTAATGCTTCTTCGGCTCTTATCAGCGCTGCTTAAAATGTCATAAAAAGCACCTTTATCTCAACTCAATTTAATATCTGATGCCGACAAGCACTTGAAAGAGCTCCGTGTCTTTAATGGGGTAGATGGGAATTTAAAAAATACCGAGCAGTGTTGTGGATGCTGTTTTTCGTTCCCACTCCTCTGACTGAACCTGTTATGGAGCTCTGTGGACCAGCCTTTCTGATCCAGTGGGGCCTTTGTGGGTCCCTGTGTGGTATGCTTTGCAAATACTCAATACTCTCTCCTGCCTTTGAATTAAGGGGCCCCACATAGAGAGAGAAACTGTCTGTCACTGTGGACAAAGGGATGTAAAAGAAATTGTGAAAAGGAGGAGAGAGACAGTCTTGACATTTAATCTGTACAAATATTCTCCCCAGCAGGCAATAAGCCCGCTCTGTTCATCTGTTCTCAGGGCAGTCAGCAGCCAGCCACAGGGCGCTGGAGCTCTGGAGGCTCTGACCAGCCACAGACCTCCATCTGCTCCAGACTGTGAAACCCAACTCCATCTCAGTCACGTTTAAGGAGTCAGTTTGAGGAGTTCGGACCTGGATGCTTCTATAAATATGCGTTTCATTTCTGCACAAATTCGCAGCTCCTGCAGCGCTGAACACTCAGTCCTCCAGCAGCAGCCTTCAGCAGAGCATTCTTCACATTCTTCTAATCGGGATCTTATCAAAACAGTTGGACAACAGTCCAGAACCGCTGCTGCCTCCACTGCACGTGGTTTCCATGTATGATCACAGCGCTGCCTGCCGCCCATGAGGGAGGGCTGCTGCGCTATTTGGATGTGAACTTGGTGCGCATTTGGAAGTGTTCGCGTCAACTTTCTACACAAAACACGAGCTGGAACTCTGAACGAGGAGCGTGTAGCTCTGCAGGCAGTGCGCAGAGATCCGGCCCGGTCTTTAAAGGGTAGCACACCGGAGAGGCAGGGGGCCAAGTTCAGGGTTAGTGGCCGGTGTGGCCGCTGCCTGCAGCACGCACCGCGCTCCGGAGAGCTGCGGGCAGCCTGGACCTCCACAAAGCCTCCACCAGCACCGGCGGCTCCTCCGCTCCGATCCCGGTAACAACATAAACGCCACTTACCGATTAAAGCATTCAGGAGTATTCCCAAAAAGCACGGAACAAGGCGGCGGCGCCTTGTGGATGCCATTTAAAAAACCCAGAAATCCGTCCAGCGCTTGGTTCCGATAGAGAACAACGTGAGGTGAAGAAGAGACAGCGCTGCTTCAGCAAGAGCAGGAAAAAAAAAAAAGGAGGGGGACAGGAGATGAACACGCAGATATCCAGCTTCTTCTCCTCCAGCTCCTACATGTTCCGACCTACAGGGCGACAGTTCGGTGGCTCTCTGGGCTCGAACCAGCTTTCGCCATTTTAACCATCTATCAGGAGTCTGTCAGCATCCCACTCTCTCTCCTCCTCACTCCGCTGTATCCCAAAGACTGCCTCCCCTCTCTCACCTCGCTCTCCCTCCCTCCCTCCCTCCCTCCCTCTCTCTCTCTCTCTCTCTCTCTCACACACACACACACACACACACACACACACACACACACACACACACACACTCAGTGATTCTGCTCTCGGAACAAAAGAGGCCGGTTGTTGCTGCTGCTGCTGCTGCTTCCCTGTGAACGCATGAGGAACCTGCACCCCGATGCTTCCTGCATGTCTGAGGAACACCTTGCTCTACCTGAGCAGGTGATGGCAGCCTGTAAACAACAACAGAATTAAAACACAAACAGCCACAACACAGCTCTGGTGTGATACCAGCCTGGTCGGGTCCAGACAGCAGAACCAGGCGGATCAAACTCAGACCAGTTAGTTTGTGGTTTACTTGCACAGAAGCAGATCAGATCAAATGCATCATGAAACTAATGTTTAAAACAACAACAACTAAATAAGAGCAGCAGCCGTAAAGCGTTCTGAACACGTGATGTTGTTGTTTTCATTCAGTTCATCAGAATAAACAGGAAACTGAATTATTCACCTGCGTCATGTGGACGGGTTTTATTTAAAGCTCATGGATCAGCACAAGTGGACCTGATGTGATAAATAAACAAGAAGCACCTCCAACACTCAGCTACAACAAAGCAGCTCCGTCTGTCTGTGCTGCAGCGCCCCCTGGTGGAGCCAGCGGTCACTGAGGTTCTCCGTGTGATTGCAGGAGCTGCTGTAACCTATGAGGTAATGTTCAGGCCCTCTGTGCTCAGGCTGCTTCTGTTTCTTTCTAATGATCAGTTCATTTATCCTTTTCTTTCTTTTCTTTTTATTTTTTTTTAGTGATTCAGAATCAGAAAACGTCCATCCCAGGGTTTAAAAGTCTCCGCTGTGCTGTTTCAGCCGCTCAACGCTCCAAACCTCAGAGATGATGTTCAGCTGTGACATAAATGAAGGCAGTGAGCCAGTCTGTACATCACAGAGTGGCTTCTAGCTCTGGCTTTTCTTGGGAGGGGCTCTATGATGTAAAATATATCAACCAGCTGATGATTTTTCTTAAACAAATCCTCTGTTCAGCTCCGTCGTGGCCTCTCAGCATGGGGGACCTTCAGTGAACTCACCGCTGGCTGCACACATGTCCACAAACTACTGGATCCAACAGAATTTTAAATCAAAGAGGAGTAAACTGGAGACTCAGAGGCTCACTTTAGGCCTAAATGATGCAACTGAACTGTTTTATTACACCTGCGCCCGCTCTGGATGGTGGTTTAAAGTCAAAGCTTGAATCAAACATGCCTTTTATTGTGTATATGCATAATTCAGTGTCTCTATTGAGACAGCTGCTGTAGCTCCTAAAATGTGTGAATATTATCTTATAAAGTGCAGCAGTGCTTCAGTATGAAGCTTATTACTGAGTGAAGGGAAGCTGATGCTCTCATGGTAGTTTAGTTGTACTGGAGCGCCCCCTACTGGACCACACGTATATTTTAGATCTGCAAAACAACAAAACCAAAAAAAGAGACAGAGGACAGTCACACTATCACCTGTTTCATACTGACTCACATGACTGAGGTCATCTGGGGCTAGTCTCGGCTCCTCTGGCCCGTTTCCTTCCACTAAAGCAAAGCTGCTTTTTGACAAAGTGCTGCAACAAACAGAAGCTGGATATATTTTGCTCTCCTCTTGATCTGAAGCCCCTCACATCACCCACACATCGAGCCAAAAAACAACATTCATCTGTGGCTTCTGCTGGGATTCAGACACCAACCTCTCTGTCTGAAGCCCTGATTCTGCTTCATGACGACAGACACAAACACCACAAACATGCTGCTCTGATATAAACGCTGCTTTCTCGTCCGCCTGATGTCCACTCAGAGGACTTGGTGTGCAGCAGGTCTGTGTGCTACAGACATACTGCTGCAATACATGTGACTCCTGTGATTGTGGTCTGAGTGGATGCAGACTTTGGGCTGGTGAGGGTCTGCATGAGGACTTCAGCTTAAACCTCTGCACCACCACATCTGGATCCTGATCTGGAGTCTGCTGCTTTTATACTTTCTCACTAACCGGATCAAAGCTGTAACTGGTTTAAAATCCTCTGTCACAGGCTACGTTTCCTAAAACCTGAAAACGCAGCCAAGAGGAAGAGCAGAGGTCCATCTTCCTGTCAGACATCTTTTTTTTCTTTTTTAACACTATCCTGTGATGTTCACATGAAATTTTATGAAATGATTTTTTAAAAACTGCTTAACTCAGCTTTAAGTTTAATTTAAAAAATGCAAAACAGTGAATCAAAGGACCTGTAAGAATCCTATTTGCTGCTCAATGCACATTTAAAATGAGTAGAAACAGTAATGTACGGTGGCCCTGAGGCTCAGGAAGCTGAGAAAACAGCTTCAACAGTTTGACATTCAGGGAAAAAAGGAAAGAAAAAGCTTAATTATGAGAAGACACAACCAAACGCTGAAGCACACTGCAGACAGAAAACACAACACGGGAGAGACCAGAACAAACTGAATGTCCGGTGGGTGCAGTTCAGACGTCAGCGGTCTAACCTACGGATGCTAGCAGGTGGAGCGTAGTTCAGCATGTTACAGCATGTGTAGCTGCCACCTGGTTGTTTTTCTTTATAGGGCCAAAGTTACAGGTAGAGTAAGATCAGAGGTAGTCCTCTGATCGTAAGGTTGCCGGTTCGATCCCCTGATCCACGGTGGAAGCATCCTTGGGCAAGACACTGAAGCTGAAGTTGCTCCTGATGGCAGCAGCAGCTTGCATGGCAGCTCTGTGGTGTATGAATGTGTGTGAATGGGTGAATGAGGAACACTGTGAAGCACTTTGAGACCGTTCACCATCTACCGTTCAGCTCAGTCAGCAGCACTCTAACAAGTATATTAACTGCTACAAACAGGAAACCAGTCATCCCATCGCTGAGCTGAGCATTGGACCAAAGGGACAATATTCACAAGTGCATCATAAATAAGCTACAGGGGAATATACCTGGAGGTGGCATCATGTCTCCCTCAGGCAGTGAAACACCTTTTTGGAGTTTACACCACCACCTTCAGTTATTTCTAATAAATATCTTAATATAACAAGATGTGTGCGATGAAGTGAGGAGCTGTGGTGAGTTTGACTTCTTGTCTGGGGCTGGAGAGGTGCTCTAAGGAGGCGTCTGCTCAATGTTTTGTTTGTATTTTTGTTTTATTTCAACTTTCTTTTAGGAGTGTACTTTAAGGCAGATGCATTGTTCTCCACTAGTAGGCGAGAGCGTGCAGCTCTGCAACAACCTATGTAATCATAAGCACATTACAAGCTCGTGTTGTTGGATTTACAAAAGCCTGGCAGCTTGCTACCTGCAGTACATTTATGAGACTTCATGTATAAGCTGCAATGCAAACTATAAAAGCAGATGCTTCAGCTCCCGTTGTGGAGAACAACACTCCTGGAGAGCTGATGATAAATATGATTTCCCCCAAAACATGAATTCCTGCCACAGAGGGTTCAGTATCCTACGTCTCCTCAGGATCTGTATTAAGACAGTTTTGAGGCTCTTCATTCCTCTTTGTTCTCTGCTGTGACGGCTGCATGTGCTCGTTCTGAACTTTCACATTTAAACAGCAGACAGATGCAGTGAAGTGAAGGGACTGGCTGCTTCCCCTCATCATGCACCAAGTATCTGTGAGGTTCACATCTCCAGCACAGAGCCTGACATCTACAACGTTCACCTAAAAACCATCCCATACCTCATAAAACAATAAAACAATAAAACAGAGTCAGCAGCGTCCTGATGATGGATACAACTCTGGGTTGCTGATCTTTTTTCTTCCCTAATTAATCGCCTCATAACCTTCTGGGGTTATTCTGTGACCCAGTGGAGGGCATCCCGCCGCTATAGGTGGGGAGCCACCTGACATCAATTAATTAGTACAAAGTAATTAAAACAAGCTCCAGCTCAACAAACATAAAATGCTGCTTATACACTGATGATGAGTTTGAACAGTAACGCCTCAGGAACCCTCCGTACATACCTGTTACCTGTTACCTGTCACCTGTTACCTGTCACCTGTTACCTGTTACCTGTTACCTGTTACCTGTCACCTGTCACCGACAGAAGTGATCCATCGTCTGTGATCCACAGCCGTACGGCCATTTATTTACTTTTTAAACTGCATTATGGGATGTTGGTGTTGAAACTTTTGTTCAACTTTGTGTTAAATGATAATAGTGATAAATTACAAACTGCTGTTTATTGGCTCCATCAGTATTTCTGAGGTTATGCTGTAGACTGGCCCTGCGTCGCATCCAGCTTTAGCTTTACAGGTTCACTGATGGAGGTGTTCCTGTTACCATCACTGTCACTATTAACCAGCGCTCACGTTGGGAAATAAAGAACAAACTGTTTCCAGAAGTGGACTAAATGAGCCGTTTTGTACCATTCGTCTGATAGCTTCTGAAGATAATCCTGTGTCAGTGTTCTTCTGATCACGCTGGTGAGCTTCGTTCCTGACAAATGAAACACTGCTGCAGAGGACTCATCAGTCCAGCTGCTGCTACAGCGACGTCCTGGACAGAGAGGATGATGGTTAGAGAGAGTAAAGGAAGCCATCTATTGGAGCAGAGGAGGGGGTCCACAGCATCACTTAGCAGCATCTTGTAATTGCGGTTCTGGGATCCCCGGACAGTTTCACCACCATTAGCACCGTGGATGGCCTCGTGGGCGCCGTGGCTCAGCTGTTGGAGCCGCTTGTCCACTAATCACAAGGCCTCTGATTAGATCCCCGACTCCTCCACACGCTTAAGTGTCCTTTGGCAAGACACTGAACCCCAAGTTGCTCCCAGTGGTAAACAAACTCAGAGAAGAAGTTACCTTTTACAGAAGTACTACTTGGGGTTAATGTAGGGCGCTGCTGCTGAACACTGGCAGCCAGATCCACAAAGGACCTCCTGCAGCTTCATGTCCTCCTCCTCCTTCAGCACATCACAAAGTAAAGATAGAATAAAAGATTGTTTACATGCTGGAATCATGTCTTAACCTCAAAGACATGCTGAGGTTAATTGGTGATTGTAAATTGTCCGTAGGTGTGAATGTGAGTGTGCTTGGTTGTCTGTCTCTAAGTGTAGCCCTGTGATAGACTGGTTACCTGTCCAGGTGAACCTGCCTTCACCCTGAGTCAGCTGGGATAGACTCCGCCCCCCATGACCCTAGTGAGGGTTAAGGTATAGAGATGATGGATGGATGGATGGATGGATGGATGGATGTCTTACCCTACTATTAAACTCACAGTTCATGCACAAACAATCTCAGTGTGAATCAAAGTCACTAAAACATCGTGACAGCTGCATCAGCACCACCGACGGCCCGGCCCGTCCACCAAACAGGACGATGCCAGCCTGCAGCCGAGGGAACATTTTAGTCTCCTCACAGATCTGTTGTTGTAAAAACGGACACGACCAAACAACTTACACAAGAACCGGTACCAAACTGTGGCCCACTATGTTAAGGAGAGGTGGTTCAGAAGAGCAGCAGTCCTGGAGCCAGTTTACCAGTTTTACACTGAATGAGTGTTGGACTCTTTCTGTTTAAGTCTAAAACAAGAAACTGGTTTATGTTCAGTCTTAAAAAAAAACAAACTAACCCTAGGGTAGCTTAGGCTAAGGCGGTTTCCATGGTAACGTCCAGTCAAACCTGCTGACCAGCATCAACAGACAACATGGATAAAGCCACAGACCGAACACGGCTCACCGTGACAACAAAAAGACAAATATAACAAACACTACAGATGACAAGGTTTACAAATTAAAAGAAGCAGAAAAATAGAAACAAAGACATGAAAGAATTAAAATAAAGTTCTAGGGAATGAAACCCAACATAGAAGAAACATGAAAAGAGCTGAGATGTGGAACAAAGAGGCAGCAGCTGGTTGGTCAGTGTCTCTGAGTTTGATCAGGAGCTGCTGGCAGGTAGCTGTCAGATTTTGCTGGTGCAGAGTTTCACTCTCTGAAGGAAAAGTAAAGACGTAGAGCAGAGGTTAGCAAACAGAGAAAGGCTTAAACAAAAACATGAAAATAAAAAAGAAAAGACTTCTCTGGCACATGAAGACAAACTGATGAGTTACAAAAGGATGGATGTTTGTGGACAGACCAAGTGGCAGCTCTGCTGGAGAACCTGAACATCACACACATGGAACAGGAGAGAGAGAAAATAAAGGAACCAAAGTAAAAGAAAAGAAAACAGCTCAAATGTACCAAAAACTCCAGGTCATGATTTGTAATGAGACAAACGAACACGACCTGCTGGAGGGCTGAAGCTACAGACATCTCCTCTGTGTGTCTCCATGGTTACAGGAACCAGGGTCTGATGCTGCCACTTCATCAGAAGTCACCTTTGAGCTACTGGAGGTCTGGAGGAGGTTTCATGTGGTTTCCAGAGCGTTATTTGGTGGTTACATTATTAACCTCAGCATGTTTCTGGACTGTGGGAGGAAGCCGGAGAACCCGGAGAGAACCCACGCTGCACGGGGAGAACATGGAGACTCCACGCAGGAAGATCCCGGGTGTCCTCACCGGGACGCCAACCAGAGACCTTCTAGCTGTGAGGCGCTAACGATGCTAACCACCGAGCAACCTGCAGCCTTACAGCTATTTCACTCGTGGTTGTTTATTTTATTTTATTTTAATGAGTAACTCTGCTTCTTGTACATACATATGAACTCATCATATTTACATCCTACGCTGTGTTTACATCACCACCACCTACCTTCACTCAGGTTAAGGATCCGCGTGTTGCTGTTATCTCTGAGACATGAAACCAATAGGGGCGACTTTACATGCTTTCTGCAATCATCATTGCTACTGGCTTATTTATTATTCAGGGATTCTGGGATTTGTGGCCTCCATTAAGCCATAAAGAGAGCTCCAGCATCACTGGAAAGCAGCAGCTGTGATTCTGGCTGAAGGCAGCACACCAATTACAGCCGCCACTGGTATCTGTTTAATCTGCTGAGTGGGGCGTCTCGGACCGGGAAGGCCGTCCAGCCCATTAACCTGCTGCAGCCTAATTGATGCAGCGTGGTTCTGGAGCTCCAGGGCAGCGCTGAGAGAGATTAAGCTCAAGCTGATAATGGAGATTTTTTCAAAGGATCTTTAGTGATGTTGTGAAACTTTAATCTACGATGTGTAGCTAAAGTGTGAAGGAACACCTGTGATAAGCTGGAGGAGAACATCTAGAGTCCAGGAGGAGATCTCTGCCACCAGCTCACAGCTTGTAGTGTGAACACATGTTTTAATTCCCAGTCCTAATTTAGTACAAAGAATTTATATGTAGGATTAATGAATCATTTATCAAAGTCCTTTATCGATTAGCTGTATTCCATTAGTAAGTATAACAATGATGTCATCAGCTTCTCATGTTCTGCTAAGAAACCAAATAAACTGTTTGTTCTGTGCTCATACGTGCTAATAAGGCCATGAACAAAGAGTCATTAGTTTCTCATTTAATTGTGAGTATAAACATCCGTGGTCCTCTGATGGAGTTATGATATAAATGTTGAATGTTGAGTGTTCTTCTAAACAGGTTGTTGTCCTGATGTTCTGCCAGAAGCTCAGATCGTCCATCCAGGGATCTATGGACTCATACATGTCATTTCATCTGCACCATTTTAAAAAAGAGTTTTAATTATTTTTCTTATTGTTTCTAATGTGACACTTTCATGATTATGTTTCTTTTCTTCTGTGATTTTTAAAATCTGTTTGTCTGAATGAGGAACCTGCTTGCTTCCTGCTTTCTCGATGCTGCATGCAGAAGAACAAGACTGACCCGATCCAAACCTGGCAACTCTGACTATTGTATTTAATAATAATTTATAACTCATCTACGGGGCATCATTTAAACCTCTTCTTGTGTTTTTCTTTGCCTATAACATTTTCATGTGGTGTTTTATATGCTGAAAGACATATCATGAGCAAAATGAGGCATCACATGACATCTTGTGTCTTGAAGCTGCTGCACTGATGACGATCCTAAACACAGACTGTGACTTCCTGGTTTTCATACATAACTCTGAAGAACCTGTCATTAACTTCTGGGCTGGGACTGCATCATTATTCAGAATCAGCTTCAGTTTAGAACTTTTTGCCTTTTTGTGGTGCAGCAGCATCTCAGTGTTCGATAGAGTGAAGCTGGTGTGCTCCCGGTGCAGCGAGTCGGGAGGCTTGTTGGAGAGCGAGCAGGAACTTCATAGATCTGCAGAGGAGGCAGTGGCACAGGACTGATTCATTTTAAGGTTAAACTAATTCTAAATCTGTAGTTCTGATGCACAGAGACGAGTTTTTAGGTGTTAAATCAACGGCATTAATCACAACCATTAATAAAACCCTGGTCAAGAAATTCTAAACCGGTTTATCAGAAATCTGTTTTACTGCCACGTTTGGGAAATCTGACTTTGTGTTTAAGTGTAAAACGTTAACATCTAGATTTAAAAAGTGTCGCAGTTCAGCAGACAGTAGACGGTGAAAGACAACTGAGCAGCTACGAGTCAGATTCAGCAGCGAGTGATTAGAAGTCAGAAAGTAACAGAAACACTGGCAGCGTATGAATCAGTCGCCTGAGAATGTGCAGGACTTATTGGAAAGTGGAACCAAATTTCTGCTTTGAAATGTATGAAATCAAACTTGTTTGCTGTCTCATCACACCGACACTCATCTGGATCAGAAACAGAACTTCCAGGACTCTTGTGCTGAACGCTGGCACCCCTCAGGGTCGTGTACTGGGTCCCATGCTGTTCCCACTCTACACCCACGACCGTGCTGCGACAAATGAGAATCTTCAAACTGTGAACCACATCAGAAGCAGTGATGGACTGCCTACTGCAGGAACCAGAAACAACAGCTGGACCCTTAATGGACCAAGAAAGTGAACCTGAGAAAGGAAAGACGCCGTCAACACCACGACTGGTTGTTTACCAGTCAGCACCTCCAAGTCCTCCATCAGGGAGGACTCCACCTGGACCCTCCACATCACCCAGCCGACCAGGAGGCTTCATGAGGAGGCTGAAGAACTGTCGACCGTCACATCGCTCCCGTGCAGCTCCTACTGGTGCCCAGTTCAGACCATCCTCACTGGTGGCCTAACGCTGTGGGACGGGACTCAGCGCCCGCCTGCAGAGCGATCAGGTCAGCCGACACATCACACGTACGTCCTCTCATTTCTACAGGACACTCACCAGCAGAGAGTCTCCAGAAGCACCGGTAACAACAACAACAACAACAACAACAACAACAACAACAAGCCACCCACAGCACCACCTCCTCACACTCCTGCTGTCTGGCAGATGCTTCAGGAGGCTGAAATGCAGAACCTCAGGGTTCAAGGACGCTTTCTGTCCTCAGGCAAAGGAACTGATGAACCATTTCACAGCAGTTCTTCTGTAGACGACCTCTTGCACAGTTTTTATATTTTCGTATTTGTTACCTCTCTGTGTAGATGATCAGTGTGTCTGAATGATGTGCTGAATCAACACTGCACTGACACCTTGTTGTCTGAGCACATGACAGCAAAGCCTTTGAATCCAGATGGTATCAAACAGAACACATGCAAAGATTCTGCATGTGTGAAATACCGGAAACGGCCACAAGATGTCCTCATCATGAGAAGAATCTAGCCTTGCTGTCGATGTTTGGTTTCTCCTCTTACCTGTGATCCTACAGGTGACCTGCTCCACTTCAGTGCAGGTGTAGCTCAGCGCTGGACTATTTCCGACAGCTGACTCAGCAGATCAACGTGACTCACGCCTCTCTGGAATCCATACGCTCTCCCTCTCTATCACGCTCTCCTTCAATTCAATTTGCAAGTTTCAATTTAAAGTGCTTTATCAGACAATATGAAAATCAGGTGAACAACAAGCGCCAAAGCATCAGAGAAGGTGCAGCTCAAAGACACCCTGAGAAAACTAAAAGGAAAGAATTTCAGTTGATTAAGTAGAATTAAAATAATAATAATAAGAGGATGACCAACTTAAAATCCTCCTCAGCCGCTGATCAGAATAAATGACATGTTCACACAGATGACAGGCGCCTTTATGGGACATTATAAAGCTCATCAGTGTTATCTGGCCCCAAACCATGAATACTAACTGGTAGAACATCTGTCTGCTGTCATGGATGCAAAGCAGAGACAGATCCTGATCAAACACAGACTCTGTCCAAGCACAGAGGAAAGACGACACCAGACCTGCTGGAGGCCACAGAAGGAGGAGACACTGCAGGACAGGTGAGGAGACAGGTGAAGAATACAACAACAGAATACAGGCAACCTTTCAAAACTTTGATTTCTTAATGCAGACTTTACAGAAGTCGACGGCAGCATAAAGGAACAGATTCTGTATCGTAGTGAGAGTGAGGAACGGAGGCAGTGTGTGAGCTCATGTCATGATGAGGGAGACGCAGATAGAACATACGTGTCCCATAACGTGATGACAGCATGTTGTACAAATCAGAGACTCACAAGCGTTTTGTTTTTTATCCTCTTTTCAGGGGCAGTGTTTCATTTTGATGTGCATAATGTCAGTATCATGTGTAGTAATATTACTTTACTGCTTCAGGATCAGCGTCGCATCACTTCCTACTTTTCTATTCGAGCTTCCTTATTTTTATTCATGGTCATGTACCACACTGACATCCTTATATTCTATTAGGCGCTGCATTTATTCCTACATCATGATTAGTTCAGATTTAAGCAGCATTTTCAAAGAAGTATTTCTTTATTTTTACTTATATATATATCTTTTATCTTATCGTATCTTCTTCACTCCACAACATGTTCTGCTTCTACTTTGCACCATTAGTTACTTTTATTTTTAGTTATTTTTATTTATTTTTTTAACCTGTTTTTATATTTTTATCTTGTACCTTACTCCGTATTTATTGTTGCACCAACCCACCAGAACTAATTCCTGGTATTGTGTAACCTCTACCTGCCAATAAATCTGATTCTGATCCTGATTATTCATTTAAAAAGCAAAAATAAAAAAATCCTACTTAAATAAAACTTCCTCTTTGGCAGTATTGCTGATATTACAGCCAATAAACCAATAAACCAGCAGACTATAGTGAACTGAGTTAGAAGCCTTCTGTCTCTCTCTCAGTCTGCTAACATGATGTCATTAATGTTTTAGAGTCAGAGGGTTTTGGTGTCGTGGACACACGACCTGCTGAGCTCCAGGTACAACCTCACCTGTCTGTCTGTCTGTCTGTGTGTCTGTCTGTCTGTGTGTGTGTGTGTGTGTGTGTGTGTGTCTGAGGCTCACTCGGGCTCTCTGCCGACTAAAATCCTCCGTGCCACTCCCCTTTATGCTGCCTGCCGTCCTCGGGTTGTGTCGGAGCCCAGCAGGGTACAGCTTCACTGGAATGGGCTCTAATGTACAGTATGATCCATCTGCCACAAACTGATCGGACTGATTGATTCCAGCGTGTGATCGGCGGATGTTGGATCGCTGGTGGACAGACAGACAGACAGCAGACAGACAGACAGACATCCTCAGTGAGAAGCTGAAGCCTTCACAAACACACCGCGGCCGCGATGAGACGGATCACCGGGAAGACGAAGGATGAAACTTTGATCGAGCTGCAGAGCGCCTCAGACTCTCAGGTCGCAGGTAGGAAACCTGGAATCTTCTCATAAACGTTGGCTTTTGTTCCCACCAGAGGGCTGCTGGGAGGACTGGTCTGGAGGAGCAGCCCAGCTCAGTCAGTGTGGTGCTGATCCCTCTGAGCTGGTGATACAATTAGAACCGGCTCCTCTGGACATCCTCCAATAACACAATTACAACCACGTTTAGGCGACAATGAAATAAAAACCTGCAATTAGAATCCACTTCATCCACAGGAGAGAGGAGAACTGAGGTGGACCGAGCCCACATAGTGTCAAAGTTTTGTTCTCATGCTGGTGTCAGAGCTTGGAGCAAAGCAGCTTCATGCTGCTCATGATGGTTCACTTCCATGTGTTGTGTCTCTGGGTAGTGATCCCCTGACCAGCCAGCAGACCAGCAGACCAGCCAGACCTGCTGGGTGCTGAGGAGCTGTGTAGTCCAGCATCACAGGAATGCCCCTCAAAGTGGGCCGGCGCCACGCTGGCAAACATTTACCTTCTGCTGGTCGCTGTTTTCTTGGATCTGGTTTAATTAGAAAAACACCTCCAGATACTATCTCTGTGGCAGATTGTCCTCCAGGGAGTCCAGCAGCATCTTCACGGTTGGTTCAGTGTGAGCTAAAGGCGGGAGGCATCTGAGCAAACAGGTCCGTGTTCTGGTCCCGTGTGCACTGTGTCCATGTCTGATGGGATGGGCTCCTGGGAGATAGTCAGGCTTCACCAGCGCTCTGCTAAACAGTGAGCTGCTGGTATCAGCATGTTCACAGTTTGGACAGTTTGGGGGTTTGGACCTGAGTGTGACTGAACTGTACTGGTTCACTGGTTCTGGTCGTTTCCATGTGGAGGGATGTCTGAGGATGAGTGAAGGTGAACAGCTGGTGGTGAAGATCCCTCTGCTCAGGAGGTGTTCCTGCACACAGAGTGCAGCCATGGGACACAAATCAGTTTATATTTGACTTGCAGCACAAGTCAGTCGCATCAGGAGGTCTTGTTCATGTCACACAACAAAGACGCCGTTGTTTCCTCCAAAATAGCTGAAATTTCTTAAATCTGGAGTTCAATAGAGCGGAAACGGAGAATGGAGGCATGGAAACGGTCCTGTCTGTAGTTAGAGCGTCTTCTCTAAGATCTCATGAACGATGCATGAAGCAGGAACCTGGGTTTGGTTTTAGTTTGTCACCAGCTTCCAAAGCAGCAGATGGGTGTGATGCACGGTGATGGAGGATCGGCTGCAGCAGCACCGAGGCTGTGTGCTCACGTCTGGATCTGATGGAGAGCTGCATCCAGGTTTACACCATCCATGTCTTATCCACGACTAAACCGAATACTCACAGCAGCAGAGGTCAACTTCTCTTTATTTTCAGAACCAGCTGAGGCACAGAACAAGTCCAGGAACTGAAATGATCAGGAGACGTTCTGGTTTCCAAGAGAATCCCTCATCCATACAGTGCACACAGACTGGAGGAGGCATTAAGTGAATGACACGTATTGACCGACCACACGCTCTGACCTCAGCGTGTCCAAACACAACACGGCTCAGATTCATAGAAACAGTCTGGTGCTCCGCTGATGAGAGCGTTTTACAGAAGATGCCTCAGAGAATGAATGGATTAGTCCTGATGATGACACGTCTGTGATTTACGGCAGAGCTTTGAGGTGATATTATGTCTTTAAACTCTCTAAACAATTAGAATGAATGAAGTTGATGTCACACTTTTTAGGGCCTTAAACAGGAAGAAGAAGAACTTCTGTCTGAAAAGTCATTCAAGCTTCTCACCCTCTTGAGCAGTTATCTGGTTCTTTTACAGAAAACCACCGTGAGCGCTGGACTTTATGTTTTCTTTGTAACTGAGAGTTATTTTAAAGATCCGTCCGTGCGTTGACGGGATAAACGTGTTTCTGCACAAGTGAAAGTGAAATCTGTGTTTGACACAATAACAAACAGGCTCACTTCCATCACGGTCCAACTCGCTGCGTGTTTAGCCAACAGAACTCTGCATCACCCAGCGATCATGGAAGGAAACGAAAAACAAGGAAGACGAATCAGTTCAGGTCCAAACAAAGTGAACTGAGTGACCACAATGAAATGTGGATCAAACCCTTCTCCATCAGGGCCTCAGCGCTCTTTATTGTGTTAATTAGCGGGTTAATAAAGAGACCCGGCTGCTTATCTGGGCTGAGCTGCACATTAAAACACTGTTGTTGCTCTCCGAAGCCTTTGTTCAGGCTCTTATCAGGACATGTGAAAGAGAACACAGAAAGGAGCGGACAGGCCCGTCCTCACTTTGATCTATACGTGGTTCCAGTGTGTTACCTCACCAGAACCGCCCAGAACCTGATTTATGGATCCGTATGAGTCACGATCTGCGACTGTGCAAACACCACTCAGGTATTAATATGAACCGGTCGTCTTCGTTCTGTAAATCACTGGACTTAAAGATTTTCTGTAATTCTTTGTCAGTTTTTTTCTTCTTCGGTGAAACGAGTCTCATCGTCTGTTCAGCGCCTTTAATCGTGATTATTCAGTGTTTGTAGGGCTTTGCCTCCTTTTAAGGTGAACTCACTTTGCCGTCTGCAGTCCGGCCGATGAAGTCATCTTCCCGTCAGAGGTGAAGCAGAGCCAAAGAGTTGCTATGGAAACAGGCTATGTAATTGCATTAGCCCTTTTGATGGGAGGCATGATACTAAATCAGACACGGAGCAAGATTTCCTCCCAGCTAACCGGAGGACAGCTACAGTGAAAGTGGGAGAGCTGCCAGGACAAGCTTCAGACCTGGAAACATATTTTCTGTTTAGCTAGCAGCTGCCATACGGCTCCCCTCTGTCGCGACCTGTTTACCTTCAGATGTGTTACCACGAGTAGATTAAAGCAAACACTCTTTATTAAACTCTGCTGGACGTATGGGGGGTTTTATGGGACAGCGGCGCCTGCAGGACCTGGATCTGTTGTATCCTGTAGTAAATGCTGCCTATATGATTATGGGACAGAACAAACCAGCCTCCTGCCATCTCTGTCTGAATGATATCAAACCAAACACGTGGTCTGAAGGCTGCACAACATCCAAGCAAAAAAAAAAGCTTCTCTGTGTCCTAATCTGCATCAACCAGAATTCCTTAGAAACTTCTGTTCCTCTCGTGCCTCCCCAGCAGACTGTCAGAGACGTCAAACGTGGTATTTCATGTTGTGTCTTTAGAAGATAATGCGTTATCCCCTTTGTCCTGCGCCTGACCTCCTGTGTTTGTGGCCTTTTGGCACACTCGCAGCCTTCCGGGGATTGTCAGGAAATCTCCCGTTCAGGTCAACAATGTCCTGCCGATAAGAAAATAAATATATATTCCTGCTGACAATCCGAGGCCCGGTGTAAACATGGAAACACATCTCACTGCTGAGACGCTGCTTACTGAGAACAAAAGAGGATCTCAGCTGCTTCATCCTTCATGTTCATGCCCCATGGAGGCTGAGCCGCCGTTATCAGGTGCTGCTGGTGTTATTCTACATGTGTAGTCACGTTTCCAGCGCATGTCTTATAACGATAACGAGATTCATGTTGGACAGCCAGAATTTTCCCCCTTTTGAATATAATAAGCAGACTTGACAGGAAATGTGGGGCGAACGATAGAGAGGATGTTCTGTCATTGAGGACCCGGGGCCGGGTTCCAGCTCAGGATGTTGTGGTTTCACTGTAAGCCGGTGTGCACCATGATGCTCCGCTACCAGGCCCGCTGGCTGTCAGACGGGTTTTCAAGTTTTACAGTTCAGTTTAGTGCTTTTCCATTTTACACGAGAGTGCACGAAACACTCACCGACTGCAGCCATCAGGACGGTCTGGCAGCGTGAGCCGCTACACACCAGTGTTTATCTCATTCATATTTCATATTCAGTCAGGCCTTTTGTTTCTCGCCAATCTGGCATTTCAGAAAAAGCTCCTGCCTCGACAGAAACTGCAACAGATCTGTGGCGCGTTCGCATCACGTCCCTCGAGAGGAGGTTTGTGTTGTCGTAATGTGGTGCTGTGGTTAGCTAGTCTGCATTCGCTGGAGTGCAAGACTCTCTGAGGAGTTCGTAATCAAGTGAAAAAATAGATGCATTTGTTTGGAGTACGAAGGGCAGTCTGGCTGTGTGTGAGCCTGGTGGGAGCGCCACACCAGAGCTGCCTTGTTCGAACAGCAGACGCCCACACAGCGCGCCTGAGTCACAGTAAAAAACTATTTGGTTGTTACTGAATCAAACACACTGCTTTGGTTTCAAGTCAGCAGCAGCTCCTGTGCACGACCCACCACAGATAAAGAACTGCTCTGATTGCAATCAGTGAGACGATGGCCTGCAGAGCTTCCAGGCTGTTTGTTTCCTCTGTTAGATGTTTCTGAGCAGGCCCTGGGTTCTACTACACCAGCAAGATGGCCTCAGTACTGAATAACTGCATGTTTACTCCTCCTGATCTAATACCACATCCTAACCTGTGTCTATCTGTCTGTCCTTTAAAGATGGTCCTGCTGTCTTGACCGCATTCAAGATTAACCTGCACCCAGGTACGGGCAGATCTGAGGCTTTGTGTGACGCCTGTCTGTCCGTCCGTCGTCATAATCTGCTGCTCCATGTCACGCTCGCTCATCGTCCTGCTCAGTAGAAAACCGCATCTCTGTTAACTCCCGGCTGCTTTCTGGTTCGTCTGCTCAGATCAACATGTCTGTATGTCTCAATCAACCTCCATCTCAGCTTCTGGTGTATCTGCTGGACTACCTGGCTCCTGGTGGTTCAGTGTGCTGTGTTCATGGCTGAAAAGTCAAATCTGCACTGATGCATGCACTTAATGCTGCGCTGAGGAATGTGCATAAAGCATCAGGGCTCAGTGATGTCAACATGCACACCATGAGGAGGTAGAAAGCAGCCGACAGAGGCTGGACTGTTCTGCTCACGTTTCTGGTTGTACTGCATCACTGCATATTGCATACATTGCACACCAACGAGGCGTGCAGCTTTATGTCTGCATCTTATAGGATTTTTTTGCACCATAGTGATGAAGTGTAACGTATTCAGTAGCAGTACACGGAATCAAAAAGCCCAATACAGGGAAAAGTCCAACATTAATAACTGCAAAAGTGTGTAAGTATGAGGAAAATGCACTCCAAGTATGAACAGGTAAAGTGGAACGGCCTCCTTCACAGGGGTTTGTATTCCTACTGATGCATTAAAGAGCAGTTTGATCTATAACTGCAGTAGAATTTGATAAAAGATTTCTTAGTAAAAAGTATATTTGTCTCTGAAATGAAGTGGCATAAATGAAACAGAAGCTTTTTAATTAGGTACAATAACTGATCTACATCCACCACTGCTGCTGCATGTGTCTCCTGTGTAAGTGCATGACGTGTCAGTAGGTTGTAAGTTTATGATAAGTGTTAAAGTGTGTATTATGTATTGTGCTTGTGTGGGTAAGTGGGTGGCTGACAGATTCTTTCACATCCTCTTGTCAGACAAACACGAACGCCAGCGTGTTGAGTCATATTGGGAAATGCAGGCTCTGTTTCATAATATTGGTTGACTCTGGGACACACGGTCACATGCTGTCGTACTAAATGAAACCGTGGAGCTCTAATGGTGCAGCTCGCATGTTCCAGCAGCACAAATGAGAGGCGGGTTTCCTGTCCTGTCGCAGGGAATGGAAACGACTCACCGGGTCGGAGTGGTTTGGGTTTGGTCACGAATCGGTGGGGAGGAGTGGATCTGTTCACGGCCTCGGCTGGGTTGTTCTTTCACCTCTGCGTGGTCAGCGCATTTTTCTGGGAATTGATGTGCTGGCACAGTGACCTCTTCCTCCCAGGGTGCATTTCTTCCACTGATTTCTTTAATCACTCAGAGTGGTGGAAAACTGTCTGACTCTAATGCGGATCACTCCTCGCCGGCCTTCAGCGCTCCCCTTAGAGGAGGCGAAGCAGCAGCTGAGGAACACGTACAGATATTTCACTGTGCTTTAGCTAGAAAACCGCAGGAACAGAGACGTTGTCTTCCAGCAGGTTCCAAACTTCAACAGAAGGTTTGAGGTGAAGGTGCAAGAAATGCTTTTCCTCTGTTTGGTGACGGTAGCTACCAGAAGTCAACGCGCTGCAGCTTGAGGAAACACGCAAATAGCTAAAAGACGAAGAAATTAAAAAACACGTCTTAAACGATTTGGCAGCAAACATTCAGCAGGTGGAAGAAAATACTGCGAATACAGGAAAGAACTGCAAAGACATTAAACACAGAAATGCTGCAAATAGCACAAACTCCAGTAGAAATGTTTCCAGGGGGCGCTAAACAGTGACGGACACATGTGGGACATGCTTGTCGTTGCCGTAGTGATGCATGAAGTCTGTCAGTGGTGTAGGAAAATTTGCAGTTAGTTTCTGTAACTGGTCCTCAGCACCAGTCAGCAGGATGTCTTGTACAGAACCTTCTCCAGGAGACGCTCCTGGCAGGTGTTTCTGCTGTTAGGTTGGTGATAAAGGGAACACTGCTGCTGTTTATGGTCCAGAAGAGATCATGTGTTCTTCATATTATTACCATAAGGAGGCACAGATGTTATTGTCCATTTCTGCTTTGTTCTAAAGGTTCCCAAAGGCGTTGAACAGACTGAACAAATACACATCAGTCTTGTTATTGACAGAGGTGACGTTTACTGTCTGTGTGTGTTCAGAGGCTTCGGCCTTGCAGCGTGCAGCAGTTACTCCTACAGTCAGTCAGTCAGACACCCAGAAAAATCATCAGCCGTCACATTTTGTCACTGGAAGGTCTCAGATTTTCTAAAACTAAAACTCTGCTGCATTCAAGTGGTTTTGGTTCTAATAATGATGAGAAAACAACAAGTTACGTTATTAGAGGTGCAGGACTGAGAACTTCTGTGGCAGAGAGTCAGAATCTGTTTGTCTCTGAAGCTTCAAGTCCCTGAACTCTACAGAAATACACAAACAAATCCCTGAAGTCATCCTCTGAGGTCATCATCTCAGGTCTACATGTGAATCTAGCAGCCCTTCACCTCCTTCTACTACAGGACAGCATCGGTTACGTACGCATGTGCTTTTCATGTGTCTCTGGATAAAATGTCCCACAGGGGTACGGCTCTGCTCGGCCCGTCTGTGGCTGAGGTTCTGAGGCGGCTCTGTGGCTGTGTCACCAGCAGCTTCTAAAGATTCCTCTGTGGTCGCTGATTGAACCATAAAGACTCATCCTGTGTGTCAGTTACATGTTCAGAGCTGACTCGCCTTGAAATGGCCTCGATGTGACTCTAAAGCGTTACTTCCTCAGATGTATGAGGTCTTCGGCGTTCTCCTCTCACCCCTCCCTGCTCACCACAGCTCCGCCGTATAAATGCACAGTGTGAGATAGACCACCAGCCCATGTGAGGTTTACACCACAGCTGACCTAAATTAACAGCAATGCTAATGACCACAGCAATAGTTTATGTTTCTGTCGCGGTTAGTTCACCAGAACGAAGAAACTCTTCAACCGAAAGGATGTTTTTCATGTTAAAATAGAATTATTATCAAAAAACAGTGAAGCACATTATAATTTCTTGATTAGGATGTTGAATTATAGTTATACCTGCATTCCTGAACAGAAACATTAGTTTTAGACTTTCTTTATTGTCGTTGCACAAAAACACGATCTGGCAACGAAATGTCGTTGTTTGGCTGCCGGAGTG